>NC_090240.1:2457590-2616132 GCF_024489055.1 Chanodichthys erythropterus
CTGCGTCCATGCAAGGGAGTAACAGCTGAAAAGCCTGACTTGCTCTGAGATGGGGGAACCATTTCTATGGCTCCTTTTGCCAGCAGAGACATCACCTCGGAGTGTAAGATGTGGGCGTCCTTTGCTCTCAATGAGGTGGGAACCACACTGCCAAAACGCAGGGGTCTTTGAGCGAATTGGAGTGAATAACCCCGTTTTATAATCCTCAACACCCAGCTTGACACTCCAGGGATGGCCTGCCAGACCTCAGCCCACATGGCAAGGGGTTGGATCAAATTGGACGACAGGCCACTGCACAGGGGCCTGGCATTCGCAATAGGTGGAAGAGGAAATGTGCTCTCTTTTTGAGTATGTTTGTATTTTTTTGTATTCTCTATAACAGCAATAGGCTGCATGGGCAAGTGAACATGTTCGGGCCCAATATTTGGAACAAACACATTGCTTCCAACACCCGGAACCGAACAAGGTGGCAGGAGGCATAACAGAGGCAGTTTGCAGTGAAAGCGGTCTAAACGACACGCATAGAGATTTTGCATTTTACAACAACACTAGAGAAATAAGCTCTTTGAGAGTGAATATATTCAAGGAGTCTCACCTGATTCAGGGAAGAACATGTCATATTTGGCAGAGCACTGTCAGCATTGAGCTTGCTCTTGTGCTCTCATAGTGAGAGCACTCGAATTCAATGAACGCGGCTTGCGGGGGTGGAGCCGGCAAGCGACACACTCAGAGGCTTGGCATTTTACAACAAATGCCGGAGAAATATGCTCTTTCAGAGTAAATATATTCCATGAGTCTCACCTGAGTCAAGGGAGAATGTCATGTCATATTCATCTGAGCACTGTCAGCATTGAGCTTGCTCTCTCAGTGAGAGCTCTCATCCTCAATGAACATGGCTTGCGGGGGTGGAGCCGGCAAGCGACGCTCTGAGAGGCTGGAATTTTACGCTAGAGAGATATGATCTTGTAGATTGAATATATTCCATGATTCTCACCTGAGTCAGAGGAGAGCGTCATGTCATATTCAGCTGAGTGATGTCAGCATTGAGCTTACTCTCGCAGTGAGAGGGTTCATGCTCAATAAACACGGCTTGCAGGGCATGCAAACAATGTGCTGAGAGGCTCTGCATTTTTCAACAAATGTCGGAGAAATATGCTCTTTTAGAGTGAATATATTTCATGAGTCTCACCTAAGGTAGGGGAGAGCGTCATGTCATATTCAGCTGAGCGCTGTCAGCATTGAGCTCGCTCTTGCGCACTCATGGTGAGAGCGCTCGTCCTCAATGAACGCAGCTTGCGGGGGCGGACCCGGCAAATGTAACAGGTAACAGCGAAGAGATGATTGTCGTCACTGAAGGAGAATGATCTGAGGATCCTATACCAGAATGCCTACTTATATAGCTAGATGCCCCGCCTCCTTTGGCGGGCTCCGGTGGGCTTGGTTCGTTTATTTCTCCTGCACGAACTAATGGCCGTGCAGTTTCACTGTGTTATTGAAAAAAGGCTTCAGTAATCGGAGGAAAAGGAGTTCCTCATATGCGTACAGGGATGCAGTACGAGTGTAGTAAGGGAACTATGCTTTCAATTGTGTGCATATCCTATACCACATAATCAGGTGTTTGTCACATGACTAAGTAATTGCTGTTTAAATGAACTCTGATTGTGTTTGTTGCTCACACCCTGATAAAGCCTCATTAGCCGCAACGTGTCTGTGAGCGGTTACATGTCACCTGTTTTTAAATGGCTAAGCCATGATTAAATAAAGGCTTTTTTTTTATATCTTTTTTTCTTTAATACTTGAGTGCCTTGGATTGATATTTTATATGAGTTGAACTATCCCTACACCCAGGGCTGCATTATCCTAATGGGCAACATGGGCTGCAGCCCAGGGCATCGAGCACTGGGGGGCCCCCCCGAGTCAATCCTCTTTTGCATTTTAAAACACATCGTCGTCACACAGCCGAATCAAGAGTCACAGGCGTGGACACACACGCAGGAATACAACCAGGACAGTGGCGTAGCGTCTGGGTATGCACATGCATATGGGCCTGGGTGGATTGGTGGCCCGCTATTACGGGCTTAACACCAAGGTATACTTCAGGCATTTGCATTGCGTAATTTTCATCATCAGAACGGTTCGTGGACGTCCGCACTCCCCATCCGCGTGCAGCTCAACTTTTGTGATGGCACGGTCCGTGTTTGTACTGTACAACAGCCCATGCGAAAGTGAATTGAGTCCACTAGATAGTGTGCAGCATAGTGTACACGCCGAACGCATCTTTCCGCATCCAAATACTTTTGAAGGCTGACACGCGCGTTTGTGCGTGAGACAGAAGCCGCGTGCATGTTCATAAAAATAATATAATATAAATAATGTTGTCAATAACTTGCTAAAGCCTATCTATGTTAAATGTTACTACTAAAATCATTAAGAAGCTGAATAAATGGACAAAGAAAGGGTCCATTACCATGTCCTAACGTTGATCTATTGCATTTGACCGTCATTTTTAAAGTGGGTTTCTAAAACTTGTGCATGCAGTAATGTAAGTAGCACAGAATTTTAAATGAGTCATATTGGTTTTCTGACAAAAACGTCTGCACATTTTAAGATACTGCACAAGATGTGCATAAATGTAACTTGTACACTCACTTGAGTGGGATAAAATGCACATAAAACATGATGGAAACTTAGAGAAGAAACTAGTAGTAAATTTATAGGAATAAAACGTGCATTATAAAAGTCTGTGACAGAATAATGAATCAACTAGATTAATCTTCGGACACATCACATCTGAAATGATGCTATGACCTATCTGAAATTCCAAAGCCAGTCGAATCGGTCGAATTTAAACTTGTTTTTTAATTTTAATTTTATTTGTTAAAATTTATAGATCAGCAAAGTCAATGATGGAGGAGCGCAAATGAGCCCACTGTACTGTTGTTGTCAATCTTAGAAATGTTTTTACTATTTTTGTCTGCATGTATTAAATTGATAAAACTTTATTCATATTTAAATCTTGGGACTCATTCATTTAAGACGTGTGATTATGGTTGGTGGTGGTGGTGGTGGTGGGTGTTCGCTTGGGGGGGCATTTGCGTTCGTTAGCCCAGGGCCCCGCGAAGGCTTAAAGGATTAGTTCACTTTTAAATAAACTTTTCTCACCCCCATGTCATGATAACTTACTCACCCCCGTGTCATCCAAGAAGTTTGAACTAATTGTTATATACTATTGAACTAGCATATTGTATATAAAAAATTAGTTCAAACTTTGACCTGTGGAGGGCAGTAATACACTTAGCAGTGTCTACACTGCTGGAATTCAAATATATTAAATATATTATATTAAATAGCAGTGAAACTAATTTTGACCTTCAATCGTTTGGTGCCCATTCAAGTCCACTATAAGGAGAATAATCCTGGAATGTTTTCATCAAAAACTTTAATTTCTTTTTGACTGAAGAAAGAAAGACATGGACATCTTGGATGACATGGGAGTGAGTAAATTATCAGGAAAAGTTTATTTGAAAGTGAACTAATCCTTTAACACGGCACTGCCTACACCCAAAGAGCACCAAGTTATGGAATTCACACCCCGCACAGCACTTGTTGCACTTCTTGTTTTATGAAACTGTATGAATATTTGAATGCTACATTTTCCAATCTGAAGTCTGTCTTGTAATCAGTGTTAATTCCGTTAACGAAAACTATGATGAAAAATGTTCGTTGACAACCTTTTTTTCCATTACTAAGATGAGACGATGAGAGACGACACCAATTTCATTTAACGATAACGTGACTAAAACTACACGTGCAATATCGTTGACGAAAAAAGACAAGACTGAAATGTGGCTAAAAGACTAAACCCTTGACCAAAATCACTCTTTTGAAATCACTTTTTGTTTTTGTCAAATAAAAGAGACAAATATTACAGATTGTCTTTACGAGCGGTCACGCTTACGGCTGCCAGATTTCCAGAATTTACCCCCATCAGAGCTTTTCTGTTAAAAGAACACGTTTTACTTCATCTTTGCTATCTGGCAACCATACACACGAGCCCTCTCTAGAAGCGCGGATGATCTGAAAACACAGTCAAGTAAGCTAAAGTTCAGTGAATTTCATTTGAGATTTTCTACTCTAATTAATGTGTCTATAATGCGCTGCTCATTTACTGACTAAATCTGGGAGCAAAGTTTAGGCTGATATCCAGCAGTGGTTCTCAAACTGACGTACGCGAAAAGTGCCGTTCATTTTATTCTACTCAACCTTAAAATAACATTAAAACTGAACATGTATTTCTAGCAGTTAAAATGTCGTATATCCACAATATTCAATCAGATTATCTCATCTTTCGCACACAAGCCAGCATTGCTACATTAGTGCTGTTCTCAAAAATATAACATTACCTTTGTAAAAGTGGGGATTTAGTACTTACTAGCATGAAGTACAAATATAGACAAAGACTGCATGTAGATTTAAGATTAAAACTCTCTTCGATACAACATACGAACATACCCTTCTGCGAGATACTGTTTTTAATGTTGATCATATTATACCAGCAAAAATATTGCCCTAATATAATGTATAATTTCCTGAATATTGATTTTATACAGTTCAACAAACAAAAGGGTAATATGTACATTTTAAACAGTATTGTCAGTATTTTTGCTCTATTTTGCAATGAAAGCCACAGCAGAACTGCAGCACACAAGCTGTGTTTCGTGAACGAATCTGCGGCTTTGAACGAATCGTCAATGATCATTCATAAATACCACCGCTTGCTTTGATACTGAAAGAATGAATGACTCAATGATTCACTCATAAAAACTGGCGGTTTTAATGTAATATTTAAAAGTATCACTTCGTTTTTATCATCACTGTATTTATTGCATTTTTTATTTTTTATTTAAGGCACTATTTATTTTACAAAGGTATTCATAAAGGTAAAAAAATGCACTGGAAAAATCAATTTAAGAAGGTTATTGTCCCTTAATGGAAATGTATAACTGCAGTCTAAGTGGAAAAGAGAGGGTACACAGAAGGATGTTAAATCCCTCAGGGGGTACGACACTCTACAATGTTTGAGAAACTGAAAGAGGATATATAGAACTGCACAAGTGCTACTGCTAAGAGTGTAATGTCAATACAGCCTGTTACATTGATTCATATTTTCATAAACTTACATGAATTGGTCTAAAGAGAAAAATTAAGACTATTTTTTCTAAAGACTACATATAAAATAGCTATCAATTAATGTTGGTAACTGTAGTTTGACTAAAAGTAATGACTAAGACTTGACAAAAATGTGATGACTTTTCATTGACTAAAACTAGACTAAAATATGAAAGACTAAAATGACTAAAATGTGACTAAGGAGCATTTTCATCTTAAGATAAAGTCTAAGACTAAATCAAAAATGTCTGCCAAAATTAACACTGCTTGTAATGCATTCTGAATCATAATCACAATGTGTTCATTCATTGTCCAGAGGAAAACTGGCCCCACAACTGAGTCTGGTTTTTCCTGAGGTTTTTCTTTTCAATCTGTCACTTGATGGAGTTTGGGTTCCTTCATTTACTTGCTTTGTTGGAGACACTTAAAAGTGCTCTAAGCAAAGTCACACGTTTTTAAGGCCAAAACATTTTTTGTCACATACAGCAAACATCTCCTCACTATCCGCTAGCTGCCTGTCCCCTGAACACACTGTAAAAAAACGCGGTCTCTGTAGTCGCCACAAGCTCCGAAAACGGCAACAAAAACAAATTGATGCAGCCTGGACCACTTATAATAATAATAATATAATATAATAATAATAATAAATATAATAATAATAATAATAAATAATAACATAATAAACAAGAACTGAATCAACACTGAATTGACTTCAGCTGAACAATAACTGAAATACATCATTTTCTTGTTATCACTGTAAAGCTGCTTTGAAACAATCTCTGTTGTATAAAGCACTATATAAATAAAGGTAACTTGACTTGTGGGGTTGTGTTAGTGATCAGAGAGATTATAATGTGTCACTAATTAAAGACTATATGAAGATATCAGAAAGATATAATTTGTATATGGGAGCATAATTATCATAATTAATAATAACTAAACCCAGAGTCATTTATATTATTTTGTTGAAATTTGTGACCAGTCTCGGAAAGTAGGGACACAAGTCGGTTCTCGGGCATTTTGAGTTATCGAGTTAGTCACAGATTCTGAAAGTGTAGTCTCCAAGCTTTCCAACGATGTGTGACACATGGAAATCTGATAATGTTTGGAGAAGTTGTGGCCATTTGAAGGTAGGCATTCAAGAAAGCTCTAAAGGGAGAAAAACTCCTCTAAAGTTGCAGTTCTCACCTGTTCTCACCTGCTGGGAGTGACAATAGGGCTCATTTACATCTCATTTAGATAAACCATACCCCCTGTAAAGCTGCATGGACCGCATACTATTAATAATAAAGGTTAATGTGCATTATAAATGTCAGTAATTTATCTTTTTTGACTTTTATAAAAATGATTTAGAGGCTGAAATATGTGACTTTTTTTGTCAAAACTCTATTTGAACTTGTGCATTGTGGATTGTTGTAAGACACTCCTTTAAAATCTGCCCATCATTTTTAATGTTATTATTTTAATGTTTATGTAAAGAAAAAGCGGATCTTTAGCGGATAATGAGCTGAATCACAGACTTCTGACATGGCTCTATTTTCATACAGATTACATAAACACAGAATGTTTGTTTTCGATTTGACTTACACGATTTAAAACCTGACATTTCAACGTTTTTTCAGACACAAGTATAATTTTTTTATGATTAGTATTCACTAAGTTACAGTTCATTTTCTGAGAACTATCAGATTGGACTTCGTTCAGAGGGAGATGAGAGATCACGCATCATGTTAGTTTTCTTTATTTTACAAAAAGCACAACATTTTGTTTTTACTCTGAGTGTACACAAATAAAAGAAAACATTCTATAGTTTCAATTGATATATTACTTATGACGGAGTATGTTAAGTCTGTTTTGCTGCAATGTGAAAAAAAATCCTGCAAAATGCGCCGGCGTGTTACCCGACTCCAGAGAGGTAATGTCTTATTATGCCACTTTCATCGTCGCTCAGATCGTCTTCAGAATCAGTGAGCGCTTGTTCATAAGCATCCGGCTTGTCGAAGAAGTACTTCAAAACATTTTCAGTGTAACGGCCACGGTTCTTCATTGAATTTTGATATCAGCTAGAGCCGGCCAGAGCGCTGCATAATAAGTAGCCACGCTTCCCAGTATGGAAATACACACAGACATGACACGCCCCTACTGCGTGCTAGAATCTCCGAAAAACAAGCCGATTTCAACCTCAAAATGTACGCTTTTAAATATACCAATACTGCTATCTCAAACACGGGAAGGCTTCTTCATGATCTCAACTAACAGATTCTGCAAAAAAACGAAAATCACCAATTTTGAAAAAAAATGCTTCTTTCTCATTTTGCTCGAAAGTTGTGCTGCCGACTTGTGTCCCTGGTTTCCGTGACGGGTCACATTTATGCATCATCAAAGCTCAAAAAATTACTAACAAGTAAACATAAAAATGTAAACTCTAGCGGTGGACTAATGCACATGCCAGCGACCTACAAGTTCTTCATGTCTCTTGCAACAATTTACTCACCTCACCCTTTGGATAGCGGTACCGGTATTTGTCTTGGTCTCTGAGTGCAAACTCTTCAGGAAAGTGATCTTGAATCTCTTCGTACGTCATCTCCTCACAAACGCCCTGCACATGAACACATGCACATCATGTCATATATATCTCATCCAAAATCAAACACACTGCAAAAGAACCAAAACAAATGGAAACTGTGGCTGTTGCCCAGTGGGCACTGTATTCAATCTCATATGTTTATTTAGAAACAGGACTAGACTCACGGCATCAATTTCATTCAGTGCTTTCCATTGCTCATAGGGCACTCCAATCGCCTCCGCAGTCTGGATTGTTCTCCTCATGTGACTTGTCCAGATCTTCAGGTCCAGGATGTACTGACCCCTAATATATGTCCCTAAAGCTGCAGCAAACTGACACAAATAGGACTTCTTATTAGAATTAGTGTCCAGTCAAGTCACCTTAGTGCAAATAGCACTTTATACAATACAGATTGTTGTAACCCTTTAACTGTCACCGTCCGGCTAGCGGGAAATTTGCCATTATATACTTAAAACATTAATATCTTAGTCCAGTGGTTCCCAAACGTTTTAGCGTGGAGTACCCCCTGAAGGGATTACCATCCTTCTGCGTACCCCCTCTCTTCCACTTGGACAGCAGTCACACCTTTACCATTAAGGGACAATATTTGCCCCCTAAATTGATTTTTCCAGTGCATATTTTTACCTTTATGAATAACTTTATCAAATAATGTTTTAAATAAAAATAAAAATGTTCAATTGATATTCCAGTGCATATTTTTATATATAGTATAAAAATATGTACATATACATGTACAAATACAGTACATATTTTTTATAACTTTATGAATAACTTTAAATACATTTTAAATAAAAATGTTCAATAGAGAACATAGTTTTACCATCATTTTATGCAATGATGGTAAAATGAAGTAAAACTTTTAAATACTAAACTAAAACCGCCAGTAGGTAGCAGCAAGTCACTGTTTTTATGAGTGAGTCATCGAGTCATTCATTCAGTAATGAAGCAAGTGGCTGTGAATGAATCATTTACTCTCACGGTTCGCGAAACACAGACGTGTGTTGTAGTTCTGCTGTGGTTTTCGTTATAACTATTATTTCATTGCATTAAAGAGTAATCCACTCTCTGTGTCTATCTGTTCTTCATGCGAGTAAGTGTTAAATCCCCAATTTTACAAAGGTGCATTGTCGAGAACAACAGTAAATTAGCGCAATTTAAAGCGGAACTCAGTAAGATTTGCGAAGCTCCCCCTACAGTTTCCTTCAGTGAATCACACTGTCATAAATACTCCAAGCGCAGCTCTTGACTACAACGACTACAATGCTCACCAATGCAGTAGTTTTGCAAATACATTACAAGAAAGAGGAGGTGGGTAATTTGCAAATACAGTACACTCGATGGAGGTGGGTAATTTTCGAAATTGTCTTATAAAGTCATAATATATCCATTGTTTTTGAATTACCGTAAAGCATTTTGTCACTCTCGCGTGAACGTGAACATGAGATTGTGTCGGGTCAATGCAGCTCAACTTGCAAGTGCTGTATTCTGGCGTAGACATGCCAGAGGGGGTTATTGCACGCCTCAAACACACCACTACAAGTCAATTAACCATCGTAAGGACTTAGAAAACTATTTATGAAGGTAAAAAAAGTTACTTAGCTCTGCTTTAAGGCAGCAGACTGCACGCAATCTATCATATGCATGCTGCTTGTGTGGAGACTATATATATTTTTGACTGCAAATGATGAGGTAATTTGGTTAAATGTACTGGATTTATGGCATTTTGGCAGTTAGAAAAACATGCTCAGATTTAATATTATTTTAAGGTAGAATTAAATGAACTACTCAGCATTTTGTTCGCGTACCCCCTTTTGTCACCTCACGTACCCCAGTTTGGGAACCACTGTCTTAGTCTAAACCTAAAATAATATTGTCATTTTCAAAACAAATGACAGATAGGGCTGGACGATTTTTCCGATTAATTCGAATTTAATGTTTTGCCTCGATTTTATTCTTTTTTAAATCGATAAATCGCGATTTGGAATAAAAATGTTAAAATTAGATAAGTTGACAATACAGCAATGATAAACCGTTAGGAGAAGAAAATTATCCAACCTCATTATGGCGCCGGTGCGACTGAGCGGCTGTTCATTCAGTAATGCGTTATTGTGTTATAAAAATGAGACGCATGCAGTGGAATGATAAAAAAGGCAAAGTTATTAAACGTGAGTTGAACTTTTTTTAACTTGACCGCTGTGTTTTTAGAATGCCGTTTCATGGGTAAGACGCTGCAAAAGACGCGACACGAGTGCAACAGCCAAACATGTCCGCCAAACATAAAAACAAAAGGACAAATAGCGCAATGGAATGCAAAAACCTGTAAAGGACTACTACTGTATGTTTGATAATTACGGAGCCCGACACATCACCTATAGAAGAAAAAAAAAGAGGTTTTGCAATCCGTTCCCTCAGTCTATAAACCGTGCTCATGAATTCTTAAACTGTTCCCACGGATTAATAAACCGTACCCACAAATTTTCAATCTGTGCGCTCAGAATTTGCAAACCATACCATCGTTTTTTAAATCCGTTCCCACAAATTCATAATCTGTGCGCACGCTTTCACAATCCATTCCCATGGGTTTGTAAAAACTGTACTCACGGATTAATTTTAGAAGGAGAACAGCAAACTCCCCCAGGTGAAAAAATACTATAGTAAATACTATAGTGTTTTTGAACCCTGCTATAGTAAATTGTATTATAGTATTTACAACACTTCTTTAATGAAGAATACTGTAGTATACTTTAGTTTTGACTACAGTAAACTGTAGTGTATATTGTAGTATAATCAAGGGCGTAGATTTGGTTTCAACATTGGAGGGGTTGAATGTTGGTATGCTGCCTGTGATTATTTTTTTAATTAAAAATAATCATTGTTTTATGTGTAGCATTATTGGATAATTTATTTCGTCTTTATCTATCTATCTATCTATCTATCTATCTATCTATCTATCTATCTATCTATCTATCTATCTATCTATCTATCTATCTATCTATCTATCTATACTTCCTAATTTTATAAAATTTATGTATAATCATTCATCAAATTCTAACATAACTGAGTGATTCTAAAAGGAAAGAAATTATGTTAAATATTGAAACCGGCAGTAGGCGGCAGCGATTTGCTTTTTTATATTGAGTAAATCACTTAAATTGTTTATAAGTCAGATTAATTTAGGAAGAAAACAAACACCGATGTGTATACTTTTGTCATTGATAATTACAGACATAATTGAAAAATGAACTAACAAAACAGATGGCTGTTTTGGTAACTGGTTACAGTTACACTGATAGTTATGGCTAAATTGCAATGGATTAGCTAGCTAAAATATATATGGAGCGTTAGGCTACTTAGCTATTAGCCTACACAATATTCTCATACCTCCTTCTCAGTACATGCTTTATTCCTTTTAATGTCCCTCTTTGACCAGCAGTTTAATATAGTTGGCTGGGCAGCGGTTCTCTTTATTTTTGGTTCTCTCCCATTCAAACAGTAGAGCTCCACTCGCATTGTTTTGGTGAAAGTGTGACGCGCATTGGTTGGGCGTTACCAATCGTTTCAATAGAGGGGGAGTATTTTTTTTGTCTAATTTATTATGACAAAATAAATGAATTCTACATATTTTTCATTTGATCTACTGTGATTTTCATGTTGAAATATTAAGGGGGTTGTAACTGTTGGATTTGAATATTGGAGGGGTTGTTCCAATATTCCATATCCAGGTATTTGGCAGTCGCAAATCTCAAACAAACTTACTGATCGGCATGATTTGTTGCTTGAAGTCGGAGGAGTTGAATACGTACTGAAGCCATACATACACTTTCTGCTGCCCGTATCTTGCAAACCTTGCTGTCTTTATTGCAGATAAAGCTGTTTATATATATTTGTGAAATAAACGCATGTTTCCAACATTTACGTGCAGTTAAAAAACTTCTCATTCAAAGCTTAATGTACTACTTATTTCAGTGCCTACAGGCATATGTACAATGAAGATCAGCATAAGCTTATTCTTTTTAAATATCAAAGTCTATTTGTCCACTTATTTCGATAAATATGACATACATAATAATACAAATTGTGTTTAATATAATACTATTTCTACATGAAGACTGTTAATGTTGTAAAAACGGAGTCATGTATGGCATTTTTACGATAGTAAAAAAATGTCATCATCATCTCTTTATTGCAGAACAAGTTCGTTGCATACAAAAATATACAGAGGATTTACAACAGTACTCATTGTTATAGCAGCATTAAATGAACGAAATCGTCTCAGGATACGTATGTAACCATGGTTCCCTGAGAACAGGGAACAAGACTCTGCGCTGACTGCGCTATGGGGGAATGTCCTCCGTGACCCGTGCTCGAAATGCCAAAAATCACCACACTCCAATCCTATTGGCCGGCGACAGCCTATCACGTCAAACGGCGCGAACCGTGACGAAATCGTCATAAAGGGAGCGCCTGGGGAAACAGCCGACATCTTGTTTTTGAGCGACTGTAGCGGGCATCCCGCAGCATGGCATGAAAGCAGGCATCTCCTCTAACATGGCGGCATGGGTATATCGTTCCCCATAGCGCAGTCAGCGCAGAGTCTCGTTCCCTGTTCTCAGGGAACCATGGTTACATACGTAACCTGAGACGTTCGCTTTCGAAAGGGAACTTCTACTCTGACAGCCTTGGAGTTCTACCCCCGGTTTTTCCCTGGAACTGCCGGATGTGTGTCCAGACATTTGGACTGGTATTCTCCTCTAGCATGGCGGCGTGGATATATCGTTCCCCATAGCGCAGTCAGCGGGGTTCAGAGAACCCCATTCTCTGAACCCAATGCTTAGTGGCCTAAACCCATTTGTCGAATAAGTCACTTTGTAGGCAAAACCTTAATCAAGTTCAGGTAGTTAAGACACTGCTTGCAAATCTCATGCACTCTTTTTGCAAAACTCTAAACACATTCTTACTCACTAAAACACATTTTGCACTGTGTTGCAAAATGGTAAATACATGTGGCAAAAGTTAAACACAACTACAACACAGTTGTCATCCTTTAAACACAATGACTTCTAATGATGTGACCAAATCAACTGTATAAAATATAGGTCAGTTCAGTGCACAGGTGACACAGGTGCTGAATGATGATACCAACAATAGATGGAAACAATCTAAAAAGTAGAGGAGGAAGAGTATGTGTAAGAGGATGATGAGGAGAAAGAGCAAGGGGTGTGGAGAGAAGGCTGTCAAGGCTGGATCCGGCACAGGTTTTTCCCTTTGCCTGGCAAGAGACGGCATTGCCTGTGATGTGGAAAATGTCCTCAACAATATTCAATAATATTCAACAATATTATTGATCTGACAGTACTGACATTATAGGATGAGAACTTTACTAAGCTAGCCTAGATGATGATCTGTTTCCTGCAGAACTGCTTGATAGAGGAAAATAATTCCACAAATACACATATACGCACACTAAGGACACACACAGACACACAAACATGCATTGAAGAATGTATTGTGTAAAATATAATTATGCCTAAATGTTACAGCCGTTGTATGTCAAATTGCATATAGTTATTCCCACTGTATAAGCTTAGCTAGGATTGCAGTTGTACTAGTGTCATTTCTAATGATACTATTGTCTGTAAACCATAACTTCTTTTATATGCTTTTCTTATCTGTCGAGTTTGGACCCTTTCTAAAGCTCTTTCAAAGTCTCATTTACCTATGTATGTCACATAACTACAAAATGCACTGTTCTATGTTTAATGGTACTGTGAAGAAAATACACTACTATCTGATGCCTCCATAAATTATGCAAATCAAACCACAAGACAAGACAAAGGAAAGTTTGCCTGCCAAATTTCCACCTATGTCATTGGCTAATCTAAACCAAGGAGGCGTGTTGACTTGCTTTTCTCTGATGCAAGTACTACCGTTTCTCTATTCGATAATGAAACTGATTTCTGTGCTGGCTCTCAAGGACTGTTAGTAAGTTTTGCTACTTGTCTTCTCTCTTTTCCTGTTTTTACTTTCGCTCTTGTATATATTTAGACGTATCCTCTGTAGTAGTAGTTTTCATATATTAAATACATTATATCCATGCTCGATTGTTCTGCTGCTCATTCAACAAAAACCAGGTCACTTTAAGGTTTTTTTTCGATCCAGCACAATTGCTTACGCTTTGATGCTAATAGGAGGTTTTTCTCTCATGGCCAGAGAATAACATTTCCTTTTTAATAGTCTGTGGTAAAACTTAAGAGTTTCTATAAACAACTATTAAACCAGAACTAATTGTAACCCAGGTCACTAAATAGTAATTAATTAAATTTTCTCTTCTTTCTCCCCCTTTAACCCTTTCGCACGTAAGTTTCAAATATTCTGTATGACCCCCCAGCGTGAGTTTTTTAAGGCAACCGTTATTTGGAACGTATCACTTTATGGTTTCCATGGTGACGCGTCATTGCTTGTTATGTGTCACACCGCAGCACTGTATGAATGATGATCTGCTTTCATTTAATTTTTCCTTTTTTATTCAAAATATTCACAAATTTGTTAACTATAGCATGAAATATCTAATATTCCGATTGCCAAATATGTGCAAGTGGATGTGTTTTGCTGTTTAAACACCTTTATAACGATCGCGTTAGTTGAGCCATATGAGCGATGGGCGCCGCCATGTTAGTTTGCACCGCGCAGAGAATCGGATCTGTTGGATTTACAACCCGTGAATTTATCCACTTCTCCCGAAATACATGAAAGTAAGTGTGCCGGTGAACTGGGGAAGAATAGAGTAAGCTTTTAAGTTACTTTCACAATGTGTATCTGATATGAATTAAACGTGTTGTCAAGTTATAATGGAAAGGGTTATTTCCGCTTCTATAGACATCATTGTGTATTTTACAAACTCTAAATATATTGTTTTGTTAGTACTCATGTGCATTTAAATGTCTGAAACCTGAAATGAACATTATTTGGTTGAAAACACTGCATATATGTGATATATGAAAAGCGCTGCGTGTGTCTAGCGCCAGTTAAAGCGCGCACGCACATTTGAATTTGGCAGTTGATCACGTAATGCACTGAACGTTCTAATCACACCGGTGTGATCGTACGCTCCTGGGGCCAGCCAAGACTAATCACACCGGTGTGATCGTACGCATCAAAGGGTTAAGATTCTATTTTATTTTTAATATGTAGGAAATGAATATCATAAACTTTACCCAAAATATAATATCGAAAATAAGAGAAATTGATAAAAAATTTTTTTTATAATTTTATGTTTTTACGCAAATTTAAACTAGTCAGAGTAATATAAGATCGCTGATTGGGTGAGGTTAGTCCCGCCCCTTGAAATCGTTAGAGAGACGAAGATGTGAGGAAAAAGTCAAGCGAGTGCGTTTGCTCTACAGAGCTCACAATTAGAGATAAAAACCTGTTAATTGAATGTGAAACTTTTGAAATTGGATTGTATTGATCATAAGATTTGATTGTGGATCATTTCGAGTAGAAGAATAGGAGGAGTAGTGCGAAGAAAAGTGACGTGAATCAGCGTGTTTAATAGAACTCCATTTTTTTTCTCTCCATTTCTGTATATGGATTATTTTCTCCTTGGTGAGTAATATTTTCTTTATAATGTATGTTTGGGTTTTGAATGTGAGGACGTGTATCCGAGAAATGTATGTGTATATAGAAATGGTAATGTATTTGCTGTTCTATTGGATAACTATGTTAATGTAATGTGAAGTTATGAGAAAAAAAAACGGTAAATGGGTAAAAAGTGTTTAATGTCGAGAAAACGATATTTGTAAAGTTATATATATATATATATATATATATATATATTTTTTTTTTTTTTTTTTTTTTTTTTTCTCTCTGTGAAGTTTATTACCACGAGGTGCTAGCTTTGCTAACCCTGTACATAGATTTGAGTGTTATCAAACGCACGTGAGTTGACTAGCATGTGTGTTCTCCGTGTATGAGGATATTAAAATTGATCCGACAGTTTTGGAATTGGAAAAAAAAAAAACAGTTGTGAACAGTTTCAGTTTGTCGAAATTGAGATGAGATATAATGACAGTGTAAATATTTGACAAAATGTGATTAATCATTTTTTTTTTTTTGCTTTGTGTTTGCAAGGCCGGGTTTGTGATGTTGTGATGGAGCACACTGTAAAGGCAAATGAAGCTTCGTCATCACAACAAGCCTTAATTCGTCTTCGGCCCTTTTCTGGTAAAATTCCTCGCCCTGGAAATGAGCCAGACTTTGATACTTTGGCGTGCAAGTGTCGACCTTCTTATGACAGATCCTTCTATCTCTGATCTACATCGAACAAGAAAAATTCTTGACAGTCTGCTTTCCCCAGCTGCAGATATTGTCAAACATATCTCTCCCAAAAGCTTACCTACTGTGTATCTGGAGCTACTGGAGTCTGTATATGGCTCTGTTGAAGATGGAGATGAGTTGCTGGGCAAGTTTATGAGCACTCTTCAAAACCATGGTGAGAAGCCTTCAACTTATTTGCATAGATTGCAAGTCCTCTTGAGCACAACAATTCGACGAGGTGGCATAACTGAAAGTGAAAGGGATTGTTGTCTTCTGAAGCAGTTTTGTCGCGGCTGTTGGGACAACGGCCTCATCGCTGACCTTCAGCTGGAAAAGAGGAAATCCAATCCACCTTCATTCGCAGAATTGGTAGTGCTCATTCGCACAGAAGAAGACAGAAATGCCTCCAAAGAAGAACGAATGAGGAAGCACTTGGGGCTAAACAAGCATTGTCCTGCTCCTTCAAAATTCAGAACGTCAACCCACCAAATATCTGCACATCCACGCGATGCACTTGATGTTGACCACACTGAAGCAACTCTTTTAAAGCAAGTCTGTGATCTCCAAGCTCAAGTAAATTCCCTACAAAAGCATTCTGGCCAGAAGGACAAAGCCATCCATGTGAAATCAGATGAAGTGAGCGCACTGAAGAAGGCTGTCACTGACTTACAGGCTCAGGTCACAGCTATGAAAGCTGCAGCTACTTCAAAGAAGAAGAATGATATGGAAGCAACTGAAATCATTGACTTAAAGAAGCAGATTGCTGACTTGAGAGTCCAAATTTCTGCTCCCGAGATGCCCAGAAAACGATCTGAGAAGCTTCCTCAGTTCACAGATTGCCCCAAGCACAATCTGAATCGGGTACAACAGAGTGGTCCAAAAATGGCCAAATGCCTGACAGCAGACCTCGTCCGGGGTATTGCTTCAGATGTGGGGAAGATGGTCACCTTGCCAACAGTTGTGGTAATGCTCCTGATCCCACTAAAGTTGCAGAAAAACGACACAAACTAAGAGAGCGACAAGCCCAGTGGGATTTGCAACATGCTGCAGCTAGCAAACCTTTAAACTGAGAATGGTCTCTGTAGAGGGGCATACAGAGACCGGACAAGGAAAGAACTGCCCAAAGAAGCCTAGACACTCGTTCAACCAACATGCTTGTAGCAATTCACCTTCATGTAACTTACCAAGAGGGTTAGTGGGAATAAAGTGTACTGCCCAAATTGATGTTGGTGGAAAAGAAGTTTCCTGTCTTTTGGACACAGGATCCCAAGTCACCACAATTCCTTGGTCATTCTATGAATGCCATTTGTCAGATTGTCCTCTGAAGTCACTGAACACCTTACTTGAAGTGGAAGGTGCGAATGGACAAGCAGTTCCTTACCTTGGATATGTGGAACTGATCTTAAAGTTTCCCAGAGAGTTTCTGGGGATAGAAGCAGAGGTACCTACCCTAACTTTAGTTGTTCCAGATTTGATGAACACACCTCAAGTTCTGATTGGCACTAACTCATTAGATGCCCTTTACCGTGACTACGTCCAGAAGCCTACAGCACACCCTCAATCCAGCTCTCATGGTTACCGTGCAGTGCTAAAAGTTCTGGAAGCAAGACACAAACAAACAAGTGCTGATATGGTGGGCTTGGTGAAATACAAGGGGCGCGTTCCAGAGATAGTACCTGCCAGGAGTACAGTGGTCCTGGATGGACATGTTCTACTAAACAGCCCTCATGTAGAGAAATGGGTAGCTATAGAGTCACCAACCTCGCCCTCCTTACCTGGTGGTTTGCTGGTTGCAAGCTGTTTGCATACTTTACCTTCCAGGACGCACTACCAGTTATCAGTTGTGCTTAGAAATGAAACCCAGACTGATATCACCATCCAGCCCAGAACTATAATTGCTGAGCTGCACGCTGTCCAGAGTGTAATGAAGAGTGAACAAACAAATTCCAGTGCTATGAATGCAAAAGCCCCTTTTCGTTCTGATCTCAGTTTCAACTTTGGAGACTCTCCCTTGTCACCTGAATGGAAAAAGCGGATAACAGATCAGCTGAATTCCATGCCCGAAGTCTTTGCTTTGCACGACTTAGATTATGGACACACTGACAAAGTCACCCATCATATAAAGCTTAGAGACGAGACACCCTTCAAACACAGGGCTCGACCTATCTACCCTCAAGACATTGATGCAGTAAGGAAACATCTGCAAGAATTGTTAGCTGCTGGAATCATTCGAGAGTCAGAATCTCCCTTTGCTTCCCCTATAGTAGTTGTAAGAAAGAAGGACAACTCTGTTCGTCTGTGTATTGATTTCAGAAAGCTCAACTCACAAACCATCAAGGATGCATATGCCTTGCCGAATCTGGAGGAAGTCTTTTCAGTGTTGACTGGCTCAAGGTGGTTCTCTGTCCTTGACTTAAAATCGGGGTATTATCAGATCGAGATGGAGGAAGCTGACAAGAGTAAGACTGCCTTTGTGTGTCCTCTGAGGTTCTGGGAGTTCAATAGGATGCCCCAGGGGATAACCAACGCCCCAAGTACGTTTCAAAGACTAATGGAACGATGTATGGGTGATTTAAACAGAAAAGAAGTTTTACTCTTCATCGACGACCTGATAGTTTTCTCTGAAAGTCTAGAAGAGCATGAATCACGGCTGTTACAAGTCTTGAAACGACTCAAGGAATATGGATTAAATTTGTCACCTGAGAAGTGCAAGTTTTTCCAGAGCTCTGTTCGATACCTGGGACATATTGTATCTGAGAACGGAGTGGAGACTGATCCGGTGAAAACCGAGGCCCTTAAAACCTGGCCAAGACCCAGGAACCTCAAGGAATTAAGATCATTCCTGGGTTTTTCTGGATATTATAGGAGGTTTGTACAGGATTACTCCAAGCCTCTTAATGATCTTACAACAGGTTATCCACCACTTCGAAAAGGTCACAGTCAAGACAAGAGCAAACAGTACCTTGACCCCAAAGCACAGTTTGGGGATAGATGGAATCACTCATGTCAACAAGCCTTTGATGAGATCATTGAAAAACTCACTTCTGCTCCTGTTCTAGGATTTGCAAATCCAAAGCTCCCATACATCTTGCATACCGACGCCAGTACCACTGGGCTCGGAGCAGCTTTGTACCAGAAGCAAGAAGGACAGATGCGGGTGATTGTATTTGCAAGTCGAGGATTGACAAAAAGTGAAACCAAGTACCCAGCTCACAAGCTGGAATTTTTAGCTCTTAAATGGGCAGTTACATCTAAGTTTAGTGATTACCTATATGGAGTGGAATTTGTGGTTGTAACCGATAGCAACCCCTTAACCTACATTCTGACATCTGCAAAGCTGGATGCCACCAGTTATCGCTGGCTGTCAAGTCTGTCCACCTCAGGACGCTGATGGGCTTTCCCGACATCCACATGGAGAGCCTTTGGACGATCTGGTGTCCCAGAAAGAGAGGGAGAGGATAAAACAGTTTACCCTTCATCATCTAGATGAAGCCACAGCTGAAGAGTCGGTTATCCTGCCAGAAGCCATAAAAGCCATCTGTGAAAGACATCAGATTAGCGAGTTCCCTAGTCATTGTGGATTGATGAGCCATTCCCTTGCCCTTGTCAAGTCTTTGGCTCTACATGCAAATGTGCTACCTGGTGAGTTTGAACAAGAAGATGAGCATGGTCTCCCTGTTATTCCTTACCTGTCCAAAGAAGAGTTGATGAAGCAGCAGAGGTTGGATCCAGACCTTAAAGTCATAATTGACTGTATGGAGTTAAATGTGAAGCCTCCTTTTCCAAAGAGCCAGTCCCTGGATATTGCCCTGTGGATAAGAGAGTGGAATCGGCTGGAATTGAGAGATGGAGTACTTTACAGGAAGAGGCAAGATCAAGGATCCACCCTTTATCAATTAGCCTTACCTGCTGCTCTGAAAGGAACTGTGTTGAGGAGTTTACATGATGACATGGGGCATATGGGCATGGAAAGGACTCTTGATCTTGTCAGGACCAGATTCTTTTGGCCAAAAATGTCGTTATCTGTGGAATAGAAAATTAAGACATGTGAGAGATGTGTGCGTAGGAAGAAGCTTCCAGAGAGAGCTGCCACTATGGTGAACATCAAAACTACCAGACCGTTGGAGTTGGTCTGTATGGACTTCTTGTCCTTAGAGCCGGATAAGAGTAATACCAAAGACATATTAGTCATTACAGACCACTTCAAGTATGCAGTGGCTCTGCCTACCTGAAACCAGAAGGCACAGACTGTGGCTAGATGCCTATGGGAAAACTTTCTAGTACATTATGAATTCCCAGAGAGATTGCATAGTGATCAAGGGCCAGATTTCGAGTCACGCCTGATTAAGGAGCTGTGTCACACTGTAGGCATACGCAAGGTGAGAACTACCCCTTACCACCCGAGAGGAAATCCGGTGGAGAGATTCAATAGAACCCTCCTCCAGATGTTGGGTACACTCGAAAACAAGAAAAAGTCTTGCTGGAAGGAGTTTGTGAAGCCTTTGGTGCATACTTACAATTGCACTCGAAATGATGTGACAGGATACCTATGAGCTTATGTTTGGGAGAAAGCCCAGGCTGCCAGTTGACTTAGCCTTTGGTCTGCCAGTGAATGGACCTACCAAGTCCCACTCTCAGTATGTTAGGGACCTGAAAGAATGTTTGAAAGAAAGCTACGAGATTGCCATGAAGAATGCTGCAAAGGTGGCTGATCGTAACAAGGAAAAGTTTGACAAACGTGTGGTGGTTTCTACACTTGAGGAAGGAGATCGAGTCCTTGTGCGCAATGTTAAACTTAGAGGGAAGCACAAGCTCGCAGACAAATGGGAGCCAGATGTCTATGTAGTTATTCGGAAGGTTGCTGGCATTCCAGTGTATGTAGTCCAGCCAGAGGGAAAGAATGTTCCTATCCGCACTTTGCATCGTGACTTGTTGTTACCGTGTGGATTTCTGCACATAGATGAATCTGAAGAGTCACCTAAACAGGGTCTGAATCGTAGACCTAGAACAAGAGCCCACATGGATGCTGAGAAAGCAAAAGAATCAGAATCAGTCAAAGAATGTTCAGATTATGAAGATGATCCTGAGTTTTCTTATATGACTGGAAGAGGATTTGAGATTGACACCAAAATTCTCTCAGGATTAGAATCCAGACCATCAACGAGAACTGAAAGGACTGTAACCAACCTACCTGATCAAGTGCCTGCGGAAGAACCTCCTACAGAACCTGGGGAATACTTACCTGAAAACTCACCTGAAGGAAACTCCTTACCTGTATCAGATCCGGCTGGAACCACTGTGTCTGATGATGAATCTGGAAGGGTAACAGAAACAGCGGAACAAAGGCAGAGAGAAGAACTTCAAGGGTCATCAAGTGAGTTCTCTGAGCAAGCACTGGAGAAAGTGTCCAGCACTAACCAGGAGGAAGGAATGATGATTCAGGATGAGCTGAACATGGAAGTGAATTCTCACCAGGATCAAAAGAAACAAGAGGGTCAAGTGGAAGAGAGCTTTGTTCCAAGACGCTCTCTAAGACCACGAGCACCTCCGAGACGACTTCAGTACTCGCAGTTAGGACATCCTCTTAGTCTAGTTATTCAGTCCTTGTTGACAAGCCTCAGTACTGCTTTTACTACCTCCTTGGATGACTCTGAATCTTTAACCAGAACCTCTAGTCCTGATCCTATTGTGACCAGTCAGCCCCGTACATGCAGAGGGACCTGCATATATTCTGGAGGGGAGGGTGTAACCCAGGTCACTAAATAGAAAAAAAAAAAAAAAAAAATTTCTCTTCTTTCTCCCCCTTTAAGATTCTATTTTATTTTTAATATGTAGGAAATGAATATCATAAACTTTACCCAAAATATAATATCGAAAATAAGAGAAATTGATACAAAAAAAAATAATAATTTTATGTTTTTACGCAAATTTAAACTAGTCAGAGTAATATAAGATCGCTGATTGGGTGAGGTTAGTCCCGCCCCTTGAAATCGTTAGAGAGACGAAGATGAGTGAGGAAAAAGTCAAGCGAGTGCGTTTGCTCTACAGAGCTCACAATTAGAGATAAAAACCTGTTAATTTAATGTGAAACTTTTGAAATTGGATTGTATTGATCATAAGATTTGATTGTGGATCATTTCGAGTAGAAGAATAGGAGGAGTAGTGCGAAGAAAAGCGACGTGAATCAGCGTGTTTAATAGAACTTCATTTTTTTTTCTCTCCATTTCTGTATATGGATTATTTTCTCATTGGTGAGTAATATTTTCTTTATAATGTATGTTTGGGTTTTGAATGTGAGGACGTGTATCCGAGAAATGTATGTGTATATAGAAATGGTAATGTATTTGCTGTTCTATTGGATAACTATGTTAATGTAATGTGAAGTTATGAGAAAAAAAAAAGGTAAATGGGTAAAAAGTGTTTAATGTCGAGAAAACGATATTTGTGAAGTGTTCTCCGTGTATGAGGATATTAAAATTTATCCGACAGTTTTGGAATTGGAAAAAAAAAAAACAGTTGTGAACAGTTTCAGTTTGTCGAAATTGAGATGAGATATAATGACAGTGTAAATATTTGACAAAATGTGATTAATCATTTTTTTTTTTTTGCTTTGTGTTTGCAAGGCCGGGTTCCCCCGGTTTTTTTTTTGTGAATTTGAACTGAGACATTGAATTTGAACTGAGACATTGTCTTTGTTTATTTTTATTTATTCTTTTCATTGGATATTTCAATTGAACAAGACATGTTGTCTATAAGGTGTTAATTTTTTTTTTTTTCATTTTAAGAGTTAAGAAAAAAAAAAATCAAAATCTTATCTAATACTTACCTTTGAGTGGTTTTTCCCCTTCTTTATTTTTTTTTCCTCCAGAGTCGTACTTAGTCTTCTGTAATTGGTCCAAAATTAATTTAAATTGTCTTAAACCTGAGATTTTATAAGTGTGCGGATGAGGAAGTAGAACCAGTGATATTGGTTACACAATCATATATGTAATTGATTATAATTCATTGTAATTAATTCACAATATATGTTTAATTCCCCCTTGGGTCAATATATGCATCATAATTAATCATAAAGCTTTATGATTTATTATATTCATATATTTCACCCATAAATTGATTGAACCTGTACAATTTCGCTACAGATTTTTGGTGGAGAATGCATGCTATGAATGCATGCTAAAAACCACATAGACCAACTAGATGGAGGCTCAGGACAGACACAAGGACCCTGACAGAATAGAGACACAGAAGACAAACTTCGAAAGGCTCTGACAGCAGCTCAGCGACAAAAGAGCAGCTGGAAAAGGCAGCCAGAGAGGACTTGGAAGAACTCTTTCACAAAGAATCACTTTTAAAAATAGCAAATTCTGAACTCTTGGACAGAGACACCAGAATCAGGGCCTATGAACAACACCTGGATGTGTCCAGATCTGGGACTGAAGCTCTGATCCAGCAGCTGGACAACACCAAAGATGAACTTGACATGGCCCAAAGAGAACTGAGACACTTTTTACCTGCAGCAGAAAGAACCACAGCAGGAGAAAGGTCTCATTTGCCCACATAAAATCAGCAGAAGAACCTCCCCCAGCCAAGCACAGAGGTACAGAGGGGGGAGCCAAAGCCTTCTGTTTGACACCTTATCAGCCAATTTCCTGAAATCCTCTGCAGCTGCAGAAGGAGAAGGATTAATTCAGGCAGACCCAAATACCAGACCTACCACAGGGAGAAGCCATGGATAGAAACATCCTCTTCCTGCAGACACAGCAGGATCTCCAACAGCAGGCAGCACAAGGACGACTGGACACGTCTGCATCGGACCTGCAGGAGCTCCTAACGCTAGTAAGAGAGCTCCTTGAACAGTTCTTACCTGAGGAGTACTCGGAAGCACAAGCTTCTGACCACTCACACAACAACAGCTCAGAGGCCTGAGCTTGTCTACCGTCTACATCAACCGCCATGGAATGACACCACTCCAGGAGACACATACAACCAGAGCCCATCACAGCCTTCCAGCCTTTTGTGCCAATGGTGTGCTTGATCTTTCTGCACCTTCAACGTCGCTCGCTGTTGTCCATAAAAAGAACAACAATGATTGAAAGGGTAACGTCTGGACCAATCAGGCACACAATTATTCATTATATTTTAATGAATTACCCATAACTCACTCTATCAATGTTCTGTGAACCCATACCCCCCAAAAATGCAACTATCATCCCAAACGTAGCTAAACCACAGGCAGAACTAGCTGTCCTGTTACAGATACTTGGAACTTTTGCGATTCAGAGACAAGTGACTCTGACTTCATTCTTTCTGAGAAAGACAAATAAACCATTGTAGTAGTGTTAAAGTTCGTGTGTGGGAAGGAAGCGGTTGGGTACGGCGAACAACTGCTGACTGAGTTTTTATTGAGAACAAAGTTGTGCAAAGACTGTGCAATGCACAACAACAGCAACATAAATAATCCACAAGGGCTTCACTCCATGCAACGCGCTGTGCCTCAGTCAGCAGTTCCCCTTTCTCTCACACACTCCTGCTTCTCACGGCGTCTTATCCTGTCTCCGCGCCAATCACTACAACGAGACACAGGTGTTCGTGATTTGTATTCAACCCACTCACTTACAAAGCATCTCCCGCTATTCTCTCCGGTTGCAGACCTCGCTGAACCACGCCCCCCTCGCCACAACCACCTTAATCCTATGTATTCTCTACATAACCACTTGGGAAATGTACAAACATATCCAATTTTCCCATCTCATGACTTTCCTTTTATAGGCTTTATTCTATGTATTAATTCTCTCTTTTTAACTATTTTGGTATTAATGTTCCATAGTTACAAATGTATAGTTAACTGAAATCACATTGGTAGCATGTTTGGGATCTACGGACTCCAACTTTCGTTTCCTATTTGGTAATTTATGTTACATGTTACTAACTCTGTGACACATTAGTATTATAAGAATCTAGAAGGTTCTTTTCTCATTCATCCAATCCAGTGTCTTATGCTAATATCTTGCTACTGAACAAAACCTTGTAAAACTTCCCTCCGAGGGGGCCAACTCCTTATTGGCTCAGACACCTTAAGAGGGTGTGACATCTTCACCCCTTATATTCACTGATCACAAGATCAAACTCTCTCTTCCCTTTTTACTGAAAAATGCTGATGTTAAAATGATGCTGTAAGAAGCTAGAAGCTTCTACAGAACCCCAAGCCTTGTGCCAGGCTTCGGCCTAGAAACTTCCATTCACCAAAGATCCTCTGAATCCAACTGGTTCTCTTTCATCAAGACAATATCAGCAAAGATTCAACGGGAGCCTCCACAAATTGCATCATGACAGTTTTAATTCAACTTGGAGAGACATGCAAGTATCAAACTTAGTCTCATTATCTGATACATTGAGTATCCTTACCCCTTTTAAAGAAGGGCCCGCTAAAGTAAACTGATGGTTTGCTCAAGGCTGTTGATCTGCTGAATGTCCAACAATGCTGTAACTTCTTGCTTTTCTGTATACTGCTTCAGCTCTCTCTTTCCCTTGGTAAACTGTATGCATGTATGTGTGTGAATGTTAGAGTAGTTAAGTGTTAAGTCTAGTTAATAAAGTCTTGTTCATGTCACACGTAAAGTTGTCCGTGTTTTGCGCTCATATACTGGAGTCCCTATTCATGCAGATCCTGACTACATGCTCTTAGTAGTACTGTACAATAAGATTGTTGTTATTTCCCATAACCTGGAAATGAACATTTATTAGAATTAATAAACAATTAACACTGTGCATTCATTGGACAACAGGTTAATTGATTGTAATATTAATTTTATTACATTAAGTTAATTGTATTAACTTAATGTAATAATCCAAATATTTATAATTATTTATAACTAGTTATGATTTGTTACGGGTGTACTGGTGTGAAGAGATGAGGCAGATCTGGATTTCCACAATATGAACAATACTTTAATAAACAAAGGCAGGAGGCACCAAACATACAACCTAACATAACAAGATGGACAAGGAGTGAGTGCAATATAAAGGGAGTGCTGATCCAGTCCAGGTGCAGGTGATCCGTGATGATGGGGAGATGACGAGGGAAGTGAGTGTGTGGAGTGTGGAGAACAGGAGGATCTTGGGAAATGTAGTCCAGGGAAACAAGGGATCTGTGACATTACTAACCCCCCCCTCCCGGTAGGCGTGTCCTCGGGTGGGCGCCCTGGAGACCTCATGCCGGTGCAGGGAGAGGAGTGAACTGGAGTGGAGGTCTCCAGGGCGGGTCCGTGAGCCTTGGTGGGTTAGGGGCCGAGGGCAGCCATGGCGGGTCAAGAGCTCCGGGCGAAGCCTTAATGCCGTTGAGCCCAGGCGGCGCTGAAGGACTGGCGGGAGATGGCGGAAACAGCGGCTCCACCGACCGAGGCGCAGGCGGGGCTCCAGAAGGCCGCAGTAGAAGCCAGACGACACACGACAAAGGGAACACAGGAAGGAGTGTGGAGGCCAACTGAGACTGAGGGACGGAGGAGTGCAGTCCAGAGGCGAGGGCAGGCTGACGAGGGACCAAAGTGTGACCGGAAGCAGGTTGGAGACTGGTGAGACTAGTGGAAAGATGGGCCATGGTGGAGATGAGGGAGGTTGGAGCCAGGGTGAAGGTAATCGACCAGAGGACCGTGGTGGAGATCTGGACAAGGGGCTTGAGGTGGAGGTGAAGAGTGGACATAAATGGGAGGAGGTGGGAGAGGGAGGCAGGAAGGGAACACAATCTTGGGGCTGGAGAACAGCGGGGAAACACAAAGTTCATAGTCTGTAGCTGGATCGGGCTTGTGACAGGCTAGAGCGGCTGGCTCGGCGGCGGTGGCTGGAGCAGAGGGCTCGGCGGCGGCAGCTGGAGCTGAGGGATCGGAGAAGGTTGGGGAAACTTGCTCGGCGGAGAAACTTGCTTGCCGAAGACTGGAGAAACTTGCTCGGCTGAGACTGGAGATAATGGCTCGGCGGCTGAGACTGGAGATAATAGCTCGGTGGCTGAGACTGGAGATAATAGCTCGGCGGCTGGAGCAGAGGGCCAGTCCATCCCCTCATACAATTAAAATTCCTGTAAGGATGGGAGCGGGCTCGGCAGAGACTGGAGAGGGCTCAACGGAGACTGGAGAGGGCTCTGAGGAGAGAGGAGCAGGCTTGGTGGAGACAGGAGAGAGTTCAATGGAAACTGGAGATAGCTTGGGCTTTCTTCTCTTCCTCCGCCTTCTGGACCCAGCGGAGGAGTGTGGGTCCAGCATGGAACAGGCAGGGGATTCACTGGAGGGGTATGCGGAGGAAGACAGAGGCTGACTAACTGGCCTGGCCAACCGTGTTTCTGGAAGGACTGGACGAGACAAACACTGATCCTGAACCTCTTCAACAAGGAATTTGGAGTCCTTTAAATACAAAATTAAATTGATTTAAGGAAAAACGATAGTTAGGTTCATCAAAACAGATGGTGTTGTCATCCAGCCCGTCCAGAAACAGGGTGATCAACTGAGCATCGGGCCAGTTAGTCAAATAAGCTAGCTCAATGAACTTCTCCACATACCTCTCCAGTGAGCGTCCAAACTGCAGAAGCCCGATGAGTTTTTCTGCAGCCATCATCGTTGTGGGAGGCATGGGAGAAGTTGGAGCCTGGGAGACCGAGAATCCATCCATCTTGTGGAAATCCAGCCATTTTAAAGGTCCGTCTTTCTGTTACGGGTGAACTGGTGTGAAGAGATGAGGCAGATACGGATTTCCACAATACGAACAATACTTTAATAAAAAAAAAGGCAGGAGGCACCAAACATACAACCTAACATAACAATAAGATGGACGAGGAGTGAAAGGAGTGAGTGCAATATAAAGGGAGTGCTGATAATAGAGTCCAGGTGCAGGTGATCCGTGATGATGGGGAGATGACGAGGGAAGTGAGTGCAGGTGTGGAGAACAAGAGGATCTTGGGAAATGTAGTCCAGGGAAACAAGGGATGTGTGTGTAACGAATGGAGACTCAGGCAGGGATCCATATGCAGCATTTTATTAGAGTAGAGTGGTCATACAGGCAGGGTCAAAACAGGAACAAACGGGAACAGTAAGGAACAGGCAGAATCGTAGTCAGGGAACAGGCAGTAGATCGAGGCAGGCGGATATCATACACAGAACGGTATACCAGGCAAGGGTCAGGACAGGCAGCAACGGGTCAAGAAACAGGAACAGGCAACAACGGTAACAGAAAGGCAGACAAGATATAAACGCTCGGAATTGTACACTGGGGAAACAATACTTCGCGGTGAGGTGGTGTGAGTGGAAGTCCTTTATAGTCCCGGTAATGAGTTGCAGCTGGGTGTGGTGATTAGTGAGGAGTGTGTGCATGGCTGTATGTGGCGACAGGTGATTGGTGTGGAGTGAACATGTGATGGCAGGGAGGATTGTGGGAAGTGTAGTTTGTCAGGAGCAGACAGTGATCATGACAGTGTGACATGATTAATTATTTATATTTATTTTGAGCTAATTTGCTACATCGGGTTTGTTATTTTTGTGTAGTGTTGCATTGATAGTGGGTAGTAGTAATTATCTTGGGAGCACATACGTGGTGTTAAAAGCGTCGCTGGTCTGACCAGTTGCGTTTTTCACCCAGCGGGCTACAGTGCATAAACCTGTAAGCCCATGAAGACTAGGGTTGATTTAGGTAGAATATTGGATAGGTAGGTAGAGAGAAAGCTCTCGTTATTTGATTGCACTTTGTAGACTGAATTGTTTTCTGGTGATTTTCTCATGGCTGATTTTGAGTTTGAAGTTCGCCTTCTCATTAATTTTTGGATAGGTGTACTAAAGAGCAGTTATTAAGCTTTGCTGAACATTATGAAATTGTGATTAAAGATAAAAGGCTCAAAGAAAATGTTAAGGTAACTTTGAAAACTGAGTTGATTGAAAAAGGTTTGTTAGAAGCCAAGATGGAAGAATCTGTACCAGGTGCATCTAATTTACAATCTCTGTCTTTTGAACAGCAAAAAAAAACTGCTGCTTTTGCAGATGGAGCATGAGAAATTAAAACAGCGTGCTGAACAAGGTAAGATAGAATTAGAAAAGGCAAAATTGGATTTAGAGTTCCACAAGCTCAACCTTATGAAAGAAGTTAAGCTATCTAGTTCTGTTCAGGAGCAAATTATTTCTTTTTCAATCGTTTCAAATCTAAAACTTGATCCTGATACTTTCTTTACTCTATTTGAACGCATGGCAGAATTAAGGGACTGGTCAGACAATAATCGTGTCGCACTGTTACAGTGTGTGTTAACTGGGAAAGCACAAGTAGCTTTTTCTTCAAAAAGTTAAATCTGCAGTTTTAAAAACATATGGGTGTGTGCAGAATGTGGGTCGACTGCAGAAAAAAGAGATGCAAATGCACTTAGAATTTGTGCGTGATCTGAAAAAGCACTTTAATCGTTGGTGTACAGCAGTAGACATTAACATATTGGAGGATTTGATTCACTTGATAGTGTTGGAAAAATTTAAAAATTCAGTCCCGAGTCGTATAGCTACGTATCAGTGAGCATTGGAAAGCAGATTGTTCTGTTCTTAAAAATAAGTCTAAACATTCTGCACAGAGTTCACGTTAAGCCTGCTGCTTTTGCGGCCTCGGCCCTATCTGTAGGGAGTGAAACTGTTGAAAAGCAAAAAATTGGTGTTGATTTCTCTTCTTACTCGCCTTTTATTACAGAAGGTCGTGTATCTCTGGTTGTAGAGAAAGAGGAAGTCCCTGTTAAAATCTTGCGAGATACTGGCGCAATGGATTCATTCATTCTAGAATCAGTTTTACCTTTTTCCTCGCAATCTCATACTGGTGAGAATGTTTTAATTCGGGGAATATGTCTGAATACTTTGTATGTGCCTCTTCATAAGGTAAGACTTCAGTCCGATTTGATTCAAGGTGAGGTTTTAGTGGGAGTACGACCAGCTTTGCCAGTTGAGGGGTCCATATTATTTTGGGAAACGGACTGGTAGGTGAACGTGTGTGGGCTGATAGCTCAGTGTTTCCTATTTGCCTGATCTGTCTGGATTAATTCTTCCAGAGTGCTGTTCTTTCAGCAGAAGAGTGTAATGTTGCCCGTGGATATTTTGTTCACAAAAGAATGTTGTTGAGGAAGTGGATTCCTCACAAGGATTTGAGAACTAGAGAACTAGCAAAAGTAAATCTTGAGAAACATCAGAAAAACATGAAGCAATTGTATGATCGTACGGTTGAGCGTCGAGTTTTTGAACCATGCGATCAAGTTTTGGTGTTAAGGCCTATGGTATCTTCTCCTTTTGAAGCTAACTTTGATGGCCAATGTGTTGTACAGCCTAAACTGACTGATGAAAATTATGACGTTGCAATGCCATTGCGGAAAAAGTCAGTTAAACGGTGCCATGTACAGTAAATGTTTTAAAACCTTATTATGAAAATGAGGCTAACCCTAGGGAAAATGTGACGTCTTTGCATCCGGCACTTCCAGCCGTTTCTATCGGTGTGGGTAATGTGAGTTTAGTGGGGGAGGAAGAGGAGACCATTTCACCTGATGATTGAGTGTTCCGTGGTCGACTGAATAATTCAGAGTCATTGCAGAACTTAGTTTACTCTCTGTCATTTATCTCCTGTAAAATGCCAGGAGTTATGTGACTTGTTGCGTAGCTTTCCTGAATTATTTGGTGACATGCCGTCTAGTACTGATTGGGTAGAACATGACATTGATGTGGGGGGCGCAAAACCTGTTAAACACCGTTACGAAACCCCTTCCAGTGCCCAGCGCAAGCTCTAGCCACTTATCTGACAGATGACAGCAAAGCTGGCTCTGCTAAGGGAAAGACACGGGCTCACCATAGGGAGTTTGACCGTGGACAAATACACATATGGGACCGCTCACGTAGAGGGATCACGACATATGGAACCCAGCCAACATCAACGGCAGAGACGGATGTGGGCCAGGTATCAGACACTCCGCAATGTCCGAGCCGAAGGGGGAGGCGGAGGAATTCGACAGGGTTTGCCAAGCAGGGAACGCGACTGGAGTAAAAGGATGCACATATCTAGCCCAGGGGGCAGGAGTGGCATTGCAAGCCGACACTTAGAGTGCGTTCAATGCGTCTACTGGCAGGTGGAAGCGAGTACACGGGAAGATACCGGCTCTACACATAGGCTATAGAATCTAGCGAACGTGTTAGGTGTCGCCCAGCCCGCAGCTCTACAGATATCTGTCAGCGAGGTGCCGTGAGCCAGCTCCCAGGAAGAGGCCACTCCTCTGGTGGAGTGGGCTCTCAACCCAAGCGGGCAAGGCACGCCCTGGGATTCGTATGCCAGGGCGATGACATCCACTATCCAGTGGGCCATCCTCTGCTTGGAGACAGCCTGTCCCTTCTGCTGGCCTCCGTAACAGACAAAGAGCTGATCTGAGGTCCTGAAGCTTTGCGTTCTGTCTACGTACACATCCAGAGTGCGGATGGGACAGAGCAAAGCTAGGGCTGGGTCTGCCTCCTCCGAACAATAAGATGGACGAGGAGTGCCTCCTGCCTCCTCCGTTGACCGAAAATGCATGCAGATCCCCTACCCTCTTGAGCGAAGCCAATGCAACCAGGAGGATGGTCTTAAGGGACAATGCTTTTAACTCGATTGATTGCAAAGGTTCGAAGGGATGACCACTGAGAGATGGAAGAGATCCCAAGAGGGTATGGAGGAAGGGCGAGGAGGATTTAATCTCCACACCCCCCTCAACCTGACGATCAGATCGTGTTTCCCCAAGGACGATCATTACCCTCTACGTGTCGGTAGCACTGCCACCCCACCACAGAGGGTAGTGAAAGAGAAAAAAAAATTAATGCAGATTAAGGCCCTTTTGGTGTTCCATATTTGACACAAAAAAAGGCTTCCAAACTGCTAAGTTTTTAATGCACATCCGGGCTAAAGACGGGGCGGGGCAAGGCGAGCATGCGTCGCACGACGCCCCCAGGGGCCCGGGAAGCACGGTTGTTAAGTCTGAATCTGATTCAGCATGAGCACATCACAACCGTGGAACGCTCAGCCTCATCTTCATGTCCAGAGCCCAACAACCCTCTCTCCAATGTAGCAGTCGACATCTGATCCTCTGCTGGAGCGCTGACTAAGACGCTAGGTCCCCCACGAGAAGAACCAGCAATCCACTCAGAATCTACCAGCCATGTGGGACAGTGAATGTGGCCGTCTAACTGGACGACACACAGCGCACTGAGTGCCGACGTGGCCATGTTGTTATTAAACATGAACCACCCACGAACACAGTCAAAATATGTTTGCGATGCACTAGAGGAGTCCTTCTGCCTGGACATTCGACATGTCCGGGGTTCAGAAAATGTGGTAGCTGATGCGCTGTCACGCGCTCCAGACGCTGTATAATCTTCTGGATTTAACTTGTGGTTAAATCCAAAGAGCTGTCTTTGGTCCTGAATCCGGTATCACTTACAGTTTGACTGTTTTTGTGTTTTGATGTTTCGTTACAGGGAACTTTGTGGGAGTCCCTGTCTTATGGGGAGGGGTGTGATGACCTCTGCTGTTTCCACAAATTAGCAGTCTATTGGATACACCTGTGACAAGTGCTTCAGGCGCTCCTTTAACACTCTGAGGTCTAAAAACGCGTCGGCGCGTTTTGCAGTTTTTTTTTTCACATTGCAGCAAAACAGACTTCAAATACTCCGTCATTTTTTGTCATAGAGACATAAGTAATATATCAATTGAAACTATAGAATGTCTTCTTTTATTTATATACACTCAAAGTAAAAACAAAATGTTGTGCTTTTTGTAAAATAAAGAAAACTAACATGATGCGTGATCTCTCCTCTCCCTCTGAACGAAATCCAATCTGATAATTCTCAGAAAATGAACTGTAACTTAGTGAATACTAATCACAGAAAAATTAAACTTATGTCTAAAAAAACGTTAAGATGTCAGGTTTTAAATCATGTAAGTCAAATCGAAAACAAACCTTCTGTGTTTATGTAATCTGTATGAAAAGAGAGCCAATTCAGAAGACTGTGATTCAGCTCATTATCCACTAATGCGGCCACGCCCACGGAGCCAGCGCTATTCGGACGCAAATCCAGTTTTTGTTTCTTTAGCGCCCTCCTGCTGCTGTATGAATTGGAAACTCCATTCATGGAATAGCCTCTTCTTCTTTTAGATGAATTTGTGGGCTAAAAATGCACAGAGCGCCCTCCGACTTCAAGGATGAATTGAAAAGACCAGCGCTCATAGTAATGACAGTGAATATTAAATAAAAATAACTCCTCTGTATAGAAAATTGACATAAGCATATGAGAATCCAATATTTCTCCAAATGTGCATGCTTTTAAACTAAAAGCCTATATTCAGACTCTTTGCATCACAGAAATACATTATATTTTAAAGTATAATATAAAACCATTACTTTATATTGTAATAATATTTTTCTGTATGTTTCATATATCATAATGAGCTTGAGACATCACAGAAGGTTTTTTTTCACAGCCTACCTGACTGAAATGCCTCATTAATATGCAAGTCATTTCAGCTCATTACTATCCAATTCTTTTGTCTTCTCAGGTGAGAATGGCCCATTTTCAGTGGTGATTCACGCCTCCTCGCATACTGTGTTTCTTGGCAAAAAGTGTCTTACAAAAACTAAATGAATATATTGTTTTATATGAAGGAGTAGGAAGCATAATTTTTACATAATTCTGAAGCAAAAATTCTAGTCTACAACCTCCAATACCCAAAAGTCTTGTGAACACAGATTTACTATACTTTTTTTGGCCTTATTTCAGTGAAAATTTTTTTTGTTTTTTGTTTTTTCAATAACCACGCATAAATGTTATTCCTTCAAAAACACAAACATGTACATACATGTTCCTCACATATTATTGTAGCCTAGTTTGTGCTGAATAGAGTGTAATGACACTTTTCCATTAATATGTTTATGAAGATCTGAAAAAAGCACAAATGTCAGAGCATGTCAAAACTTCTCCAGGCCCCAAATCAGCCTCAGACTCCAGAGGGTTAAAAAGAGATCTCCAGTTGAGCCAAGGAGGAACTTTGGGGACTTTAGCCTTTGCTTGGTTTTGGACTTTATGTTTTGTTTTTGTTTTTGTTTTGTTTTAAATTTCCAACCATGCACTCTGCCTTACACACTGACGTTACTGATGGATACAGAAACACTAACTGTTTTCATTCTATTATTTAATGTTACCTTAATTTAGTAGTAAATAAATATCTTCTTGAGCTTAAAGTTTGTTTTGTGTGTGTCCCTTGTCTTTGTTGCTTCCCTTGAGCCAGGGTTCGTAACACTAGTATAAGTAGATGAACAGGGACATAGAGTTAGTTTTCGGATGCAGCCCATTAATTCGCACATGTAAGTAAATGCAGTATTTTACCAAAATGCTAAAGTACTGTGCAATGGGCACAAAGGCTTACATACAATGTCCTTCAAGAAAAAAAAATTAATCTGAATTTACCCTACTCTACTAATGATGTTACTTCTAAATCTAGTAATAATAATATGTTTAATTTATATAGCGCCTTTCCAAGCTCAAGGACACTTCACAATCAATTAATCAGTTAAGTGGACAGTAGACATTTGCCCAGTCCGGGGATAGAAATGAATGCAGTTGCATATCATGGTACAATTACATACATAAAACAGAGATACATAACATAGTATAAGTAACAACAGAAAAAGGATTGTGACAAACAAAGAACAGTAGTATTGATCTAGTAAATATCTCCTTATCACAGAATGTTGGTTTAGTTATAATAAATAGTTATATTAATTAATTTAAACATCATAGCCAACCATCAAGAGCCTGAAAATCCTTCTCAACACTGTTTCAGATTTATGCTAACCTTCATTCCTTGTGATGAGAGACCGGAATCCCCTCCGATACGCCCCAAAAGGTTGAGTTCACTCTCTCCATGACGACAGAGGTAGATAGTGCGAGGTGTGACATGGATGTTCATCAGGTAGTAGACGATCCTGCTCTGAATATGATCCTGAACCTGATTCACCAGGTACCTGCTGCCCACGTTAAAGATCTTAATGTATGAGAGGTTCCTGTGGACACACAGAGACAGGACAGTAATGATGAGGACATCCACTACAATGTCAAACAACAGATATTTGTCAGATTCATTCTGGGTGACAATGTTTCACCTGTCTTTGTCATCATCTAAAGGAACATATGTTAGCTTATAGCAGTCTATTCTCTTGAGGAAGTCAGTCACAGCCTCCTCTTTATCACAGTTAATGTAATCAGGACTGCTCAGCTTCACTTGCTGCAGATGCAGACAGAAAACAAAACAAAAGTCTTTTACAGGATGTAGAGTATAAATATTTGTAAAGAATTGCTTACTAAACAAACATATATTCCAGCACAGACAACAGAACAAAAACATAAAATAAATGACCAGGTAATATTTTAATAATTATACAGCTCAGGAAAAAGTAACTCACACACACACAGATACATTAATACACATAAATATTAATCCTTAAACGAGAAACAAATATATATATTTTGAACACATCATGAAATACTCTTAATTACCTTGATGTTTTCGGCAATGATTTCTGGGTCATCACAAAGGGACTCAACAAAAAAGACCTACAAGAAAGACAACCCTACTTTAGAAGTCATAATGTAGAAATATTTTCTAATTCGTTTCTAGAGAGGAAGTATTCTTTTTGATGAATATTAACTCATCGATTCACCAGCTTCACTCACTTTATAGCCGTTCTCTTTAGCAAAGGTGAGAATCACCTCTCTACGTTCTCTTGTTGTGTTGGTTGCATCAAACACCTGTAAGAAATGACAAACTGCCTCAAACCAGTTTCCACTCCAAGTGGTTGAACTTTCTCATTTCCCAAACTGGCTTAATTATCATAGAGAAGAAGTCATAGCACCATTTGAGTGAATCACATCCTAAGCAAATGGTCATCAATTGTAGAAAGAGCAACTTCATTTATAGGTGTAGTAACTGCATAAAAGTTTTATGATGAGTTTAGGATGTACAGGGTTCATTCTGACTCTGATGAACCTAAGGTGCTTCAGGTACTTTGCCATTGCTACACTGCAATAAACTTCTTCATTGAGAATCTTCAATGTCCTAATCAATCACCTGAACGTCTCAGTTTATGTATGGAACGAAACTCCTGGAGTTGACACTATGGGAGCATACATGCAATGTTCCCTCTAATTTTTTTTTTCTCGCTGAGCAAAACTTTTCTCTGTTGAGCGCACATTTTGGCCACCTGAGCAAAAACATTTACTTTATATCAGACCTGTACAATGAATGTAAACACACACACACAAAAATGGTTTTATCATGCAACTGTAACATTTAACTTTAATGTGCCGTTTCTATTTTATTTGACCCTTGATGTAACTTAGTGATTTATTAAATAATATGTTTGAAACAAGCAGTTCAGTCACTAAATTAAGCATATTTTAGGTTACTTGAGATTTTTTCACATTGCTGTATTAACTGTACCAGTTTACCAAGAAATTCTATTAAAAAATTTCTGTCCTCCTGCAGGACAGTTCAATTCTATTATATAATAATATAATAGAGCAGTTACAATGATGGTTTGGAACAACCATTATGTGTTTTTGTACAGTCAATTATTAGGAACAAACAGTATTAAACAATCAAAATTACATGTTTAATGCTTATGAATTTCCCAGATTTTATATACCAGGAGGTTAAGATTTTTCGTGTCAAGGAGCCCTAAACAATCCCCTTGTGAGATAAATTTTTTTGTTAGTGTAGGCCTATAGTAGGCTGTGTTATGTATCCTGATTGACTTTGTGACGATGCATGTGCAAAACAGATTTAACTAATCATAGAGTTAACCATTTCAGACAGTACAAGACAGCCTCTGTCTCGTTCACTTCACGTCTGTGGGCGTTACGCACAGCTCAGTGTGGCCCACGCACGGCGCCAGGATTCCAGTTTTGGATGGACCAGACCAATTGTGGGTGGGCCTTAAATTAAAAATGTTAAATTAAAAAAAAAAAAAAAAAAACATTATCCAATCACTGCTTAACCTAATAAAAACATATTGACTAATATAGCCTACTGTTATATTATCTGTGCGTATACATAATATAGATTTTAATAGCTTGATGCTCTTTAAATATTTTGTTGCATTGTTAAAAGTTTCGGTGCATAGGACAGACCTATCCGCGATCGCTCTCCATGGTTCTGACCAAAGAAGAGCGCTTTGGAATCTCCATTACGCATGAACGCATCATACCTGGGCTGTGTTTCCCGATAACATTGTCTCTAAGCGCGCTACGAAGATTCTTAAGGTATAACTTAATTAAAGTTATACTACCACTAAAGATATATCATTGCTAGGCGTCTTCAGGGCTATCATCCATTGCGAGGCATAGGCGCTGAAAGGCAGAGGCGCTGGCGCCCTCCTAGCAATGGCGCCTTTTTTGGTAAAACATGATTTTGACGACTTCATTTAGTTTTGTTTTATAGAAAACTCTTTTTAAAAGATATTCGTTTTGTATAAATTGTATCTTAATTTTGATCAATGTTTTATCAATCAATTGCCCATATTTAATAAATAAGAAAGAAATATATAGCAGACAATGTAATAGTGTAATTGACAGAATTACTAAAAAATATTTTGCTACCTAAAAGTTAAAGATTTTTTGTGTCACGCATGCATGCATGTCTATTTCCCTCATATTGTGGAATTACAAATTTAAGAATCTGTTTAAAATCTGCAGATCCTACATCCTGACCATTTGGCAGGACAAGCTCAAGATACAGCAGTGCTTTTGTCTCTATGATAATGTAAAGGTATAGGTGATACTGCCAGACTGATTGGATTAGCACCTATGCATTTGAATGACACAGTTATGCTGATTAGATCATGGCTAGGAAATGTAAGCAATGATCTGATTCCTGTACTGCATTTGCATCCTTTGTTTAGATTGTCCACACCTCTACTCTATGTATCCCTCCCCCTTGAATGTATATGAACTACCAAGTCACTGCTTTAGTTTAGATTTTGGATGACCACAGCGACGCACAGCGTGTTTCTCAATAAAGAGTAACTTCTGCTTCAAGAGATCCCAAAGTCTCCTGGTCTATGCTTCTGAGATTTCCAACAGTTTTGGTGCCGTGACCCGGATAGAGCTTCTCACCTCAATCCAGATTGGAACTTCAAGCACAACAGAGATCTGATCCAAAAGAAGATCCAGGCTGAATTTTCCTGTACACCCAAGGGTTGGTGAGTGATACTCTATCCAAAAGAACCATTAAGACCAGTTGTTATCCTCTGCGCCGTCAGAGAAGAGTTAACAGACAGCTGTAGGGTTTGGTTAACTAAGTTATCTTCTAAAAATGTTCTTTTAGAGATGAAGTTTATCCTCTGTTTAGGCAGGGAAGTTTAGCATCACATGCTAATAATTAGGTATCCTCTGTTCAGGCAGGGAAGAATTAGTGTAAAGTGCTAATAATTTGTGTTGTCCTCTGTTTTATCAGGGAAGGTGGTGTGTTAACAGAATAGCCATCCTCTACTTTGCTAGAGAAGAAGGTTCATCCTCTGTTAATTCAGGGAAGGTTACAGTTGTTACAGTGTGTTAGCAAGTTGGTTCTACTCTGCTCACCAGAGAAGGTTGAATACATTACAATGTGTATTAACTAGGTTAACCTCTGCTCTGTCAGGGAAGTGTTGAAGTGTATTGTTGTACCAGAAAGACATTACACAATGTTGAGAAAGAACGCTAGACTTATTCCAACAACTGAGAAAGGTGGACTAGCTACTCCTTTATGGACAGATAGTGAGTTCAAATCAGTGTTAGGAAAGCACATGGACTCAATAGTGACTGAGTCAGTCAGATTTGATTTGACAAAGAAATTTGGGATTCATCCAGAAAAAGTTTGGTCCATTGAAGAATGCAAAAAGGTACTTGGTGCTTGTATTCGGAAGAAAAATATGAAGGGCATTATCTGCTGCCACAGAGAATTTACTCTATCCATTGCACAAGAACAAATCCAACATATTGCTAAGTTAGAAGAGCAGAACAAACAGTTGCACACTAGAGTGTCTCGTCTCACTCAGAAGTTGGGCCTTAACAAAGCCTCAACCAAATGTGACTCAAAAGACCAACAGTCAGATGAAAGCTATCCTGACTTACAGTCTTTCTGTAGACTAGAGGGCAATAGCAATACTGGATTCATGGATAAAGATGTAAAAGCAGTTGAAGTGTGTGGAGTGAGACAAAGGGCTCAGAGTAGGGCAAAAGGGGTTGACACAGTTCCATCTGTAACCCCCATACTGCAGTTACAAGCAGTCAGTACCTCTATAGGTCCTGAAGACATAGAAAGAATTGCTGAGAATTTGCCATCAGTGCATAGAAATTTTTCTGAGTTTAGGACAGAGTTGTCCAGAAAAATGAAGCTCTATGATATGTCCCTAGCTGAAGTCACACAGCTAATGTCACAAATCCTGAAAGAGTCAGAATTCAATGATTTTGAAAGTGCTGTAAATAATTCTGAGTTTCAGCATTCCAGCAAAGGCGAATTGAGAGAAGGAGTTCTGAGAGTGTTACAGAACCTTGTTGGACCAAAGGTAGACTGGTCAAAGATCACTAGTTGTGTACAGAAGGATGAAACTGTAAGTGAGTACACTGAAAGATTTTGTCAGTCAGCGGCAGCATACAGTGGAATAGTTGACACTCCAGAGAAGGTGTTAGAGGATAATGGACCACTGGTCCGCATGTGGTTTGATGGGCTTTCATCAGAATACAGAAATGCATTGCCTTTCTTAGACCTCACATGGTCCAATGGAACCCTGCAAAACAACTTGGATAGGTTAGCTATTTGGGAAAGAGACTCAGATGTCAAGACAAGAGTAAAGATTGCAGCAGCATCCTTTAAGGTCAACACAGAGAATCGACAGAAACGTAAATCTCCTAAGAGAGAAGGCAGATGTCATTACTGTGGTAAACCTGGACATTGGATGAAAGAGTGTAGGAAAAACAAAAAGACATTAAAAGAAATGAACAGCTTTACTCAGCTCCTACTCAGTCTACTTGCTACACTGAAACTGCCCCTCCCCTCTTCTCCAAACTCTTGGAGCAGCAGCTTGCTGAAATGCTAACCATTTGGGCTGTGAGTGCTTAATTTCCCCAGTCATTTACAAGAAAGCTTAAAGACTCATTCTGAACAAAAGAAAGTTGACTATCACTTCCACCATTTGGGGACACAGGTTAAGTACACTCACAGCCTTAAATGTTATGCTACAGCACACTCCATTCACTTTTCCATCCTCAATGGGTTATGATGTCTGCTATGACTGATGTTTCAATGGAAGATGGAGATGTAGCACCTTAAATTTGGAAACTAACTACAGGGAGAGAATAGGACACACAGACCAGTGAGGAGCCCAGGGAAGAACCGAAGTGCATAAGGCCTCGGGGGCTAAACCCTGTGGTGAAGACTTCCTCATAGGTTTCCCCCTCTCTCAGTTTATCCCCACCTTACTGGTCTATAGGTGTCAAATTGATTAAGACTAGGTTAAGAAAAAGAAGAACAAAACCACTATACGATCACTAGAAGTTTATGTTGATCAGAGTTAGACAGAAAAACTATAGGATCATCAGAGGTGTAACGTACTAAAGTCTATGCATGAATACTGCTGGTCTGCTTTTTCTTTGTTTTCTTGTGTGCAGGTATGTGTATATGCCATGACGTCTCAAGCAGCACCTGGTGTAAAGCATCACCTCAGATAACCATGAACAACCTTCATGATGACGGAGTCATCTGAGCAACTCGGAGTTGCACAACGACAAAGAATCATCTTGGGACAAACATGGAAATGGACTCTACAGGGAACAGACTCCACAGCTATTCAGGCACCATGGACTTTTAGGACTTCCACGCTTATGCTACATGGTTTTTCTGTGTCATCATGTAGTTAATACAACATGTTACCACCCTGCGTTGTATATGTGTCAACAGTATACTCAAGTTAAAGAACAACACTTATGTAAATGTTGGACACGACACAGAATAAGATGTATGTGCCTGTAACTGTTACAAGTTGCATGACTGGAAGATGGAACTTATGTTAACAAACATATGTTATAGAAGGGATTTAAGAAGGTTTAAATTTGTATTATGTGAGAGTTATTAGAACTCTCAAAGGGGGAACTGTGTTAATTCAAATTTAAGAATCTGTTTAAAATCTGCAGATCCTACATCCTGACCATTTGGCAGGACAAGCTCAAGATACAGCAGTGCTTTTGTCTCTATGATAATGTAAAGGTATAGGTGATACTGCCAGACTGATTGGATTAGCACCTATGCATTTGAATGACACAGTTATGCTGATTAGATCATGGCTAGGAAATGTAAGCAATGATCTGATTCCTGTACTGCATTTGCATCCTTTGTTTAGATTGTCCACACCTCTACTCTATGTATCCCTCCCCCTTGAATGTATATGAACTACCAAGTCACTGCTTTAGTTTAGATTTTGGATGACCACAGCGACGCACAGCGTGTTTCTCAATAAAGAGTAACTTCTGCTTCAAGAGATCCCAAAGTCTCCTGGTCTATGCTTCTGAGATTTCCAACAATATTAAATATAAAACCATGTGGACTGATATTTTTCCAATGTCTGGAGGACTCCTTTATTACAGTTTTTCTCAGTCGCTTTGGTGCATTTCTCACATCACTATTTACATATGTACAACAGTTAGTTCAACCTCCACAACATTTAGTCATTTGTGCACATCATAGTAGCAGTTTCTCATTCCTTCGAACAAATTGCAAATGCTTTTGGACATGCATCAATTGCTTTCATACAACTCTCTGCTGTTTTATAACATTATCATTTGCTTATGTCATGTCAGTCAAAATTAATTATACTTGTGAATGCTGAATAGTCATTCCATATAAAACTAACAGTCCTCATTTCATTGCTTGAGTCATTACATACAAAAATGTTGAACTAGTTGTCAAAATCTGTCAAGCAAATTTTACAAATTTGTTTAAATATTTTTTTCCTGAAAATGTCTCCTAAATTAAACAGTTACTCTCAAGTGAATCTCAACTTTCACTGATGAGAAGGGGTGTGTGAAGCATTAGTTGCAACCAATGATAAGCCACTTCTCTACAACCACTGTCAGAGGTGAATCCCATAAACCCCCACTTTACAAGCATATACGAACCAAGCAGGACATATGTGTACCATTTCTACAATACTGTGACACAGAAATGGAAGGTCAGCCTCGTGGAAGAGGGGTAAGGGTGCGGGGAAGAAGGGGACAAAACAGGGGAAGAGGAAGAAGAGGCCAAGTACATAGGCAGATCCCTGATGAAATCACAATTGTGGATCATGTTGTCAATCACGGCCTCACAATGGCTGAGGCTGGTCGAAGGGTGCAGCCAAATGTTGGGAGAACCACTGTAAATTCAATTATTCAAACATTTCGTCGGGAGAACAGGTGTGTATAAATGGACAGTAATTCAGCACTAAACAATCTGCACTGCACTACTGTCATTGTGTCATACATGAAGCTTGCAGTGGGACAAGAACTTGTCACTGTACATTTTACATTTAGACGTACAGCTTTACTGCATCACACATTTAGTGTATTGTAGTGTACAGTAGTGTTACAGTAATGATTGGCCATATGTACGGCAATATTGTTTACAGCTGTGCACAGCTCTACCCAAAGGGAGTTTATGTTTGTTGCAAATAAGGGTGCATTTTTTCTTTTGCACAATGCTGTGAACAGATTAGAATTGCAAAGACCATATGCAGTAAAAATGTGAAACATACATATTCAGTGTCTTGTACTCAGTTACCTCACTAAATACAGTAACTGTATTTTTCAAATGGCTGTGCAAATAGTATATAGTGCTGTCTTGAGCATTTTCAGGTAGTGTCACCAAGATCAGACTTTTTTGCATTGGAAAACATTGACAGAGTAAACTGTCATAATGAAAACATGACAAAGCCATTTGCCTATCTTGTTCATAAACAATGGTGTCAGGACTTTTCATCTTGATGACACTGACACTTTCATTGACACGAATACTTGCTTTTGAGGAATGACCTATCCATTTTGAGCAAGTGACACGCTTTTGCAGGTTATCAACTAGGTTTTGCAGTTTGTACTAATTGTTTTGAGAACTGCATTAACTGTTGTGCAAATGTGAATAGTGATGTGAGAAATGCACCAAAGCGACTGAGAAAAACTGTAACGGAGTATATAAACATACGTTTCAATATATTGGTATTAAATGCATTTTCTGTGAATTTATATTTCAAGTTTTTACTGCAAATGTCGAAATGATTTATTTAATAATTTTTAACGATCGCGTTAGTTGAGCTGTATGCGCGATATAATTTTATGACAAAATTTTGAAATGAAGGCTTAAATCAAACACATTTTAATTCAGATTCTGTATATATATATTTATATATGTGGCGACCAGGGCGGGCGAGAGCCGTGAGGGAATGGCGCGAGGCCGGTGACGCAAGTGATAACGAGCATCACCTGGGAGGCGCACCGACCTTGAGTCTCTCACGGAGGAGCTCCGGGGCTGCGTTCCAGTTCGGTTTTTAAATGCCCTTCCCTCGCTAACTTCCCTCGGTCTCGTTGACTCGGATGTACGTCATTGCTTACGTTGCACGAGTGCCCACTTCTGGCGGAACCTTGCAATGGGATGAACTGGAACGTCCTAAGCAGTGCCCAAGGAAGTCGACCGGAAGTTGAAGTCGGCCGCGTGCCGCCATCTTGTAGCAGAACTTCACTTTCGTTAGCATCCCATTGACTCCCATTCATTTTGGCGTCACTTTGACAGCAAATAACTTTACATCTGAGGCGTTTAAAGACTCCATTTGTCCATTATTTATTTCTAAAGATACACGACAATGTATAAAGGGCTCCATTACCACTCGCGTCATAACCACTCGACTCTCTGTCGCACAGTAGAGAAATTACCGTACAGACAGGAAGAGAAGCTCGCAGGCAATAGTATGCTTTAACTTGATATGGCGTACTGCCGTTACATTTTAAAATACTATACAAAATAATTAATCAGAATACTCCTGCTCACTCACGCCAAAGAACTCCTCGCTCAAGCTCGCCGTCTCTGCAAGATTAACGATGGCAGTTTGCACGCACAGCTACTAGAAGATTTACATCTGTCAGACAGGTTGCTGACGTCATCAAGCTTAGTTTGAGTCTGCGCGTCAGAAACGGAAGTGCTAAAAATCGCTAAAAATGGGCTTCACTTGTCTCAATTGAGTTCCAATGGGGTCGCTGTGTCCATTTATTTTACTGTCTATGGTCCTAAGCCTTTGATCACTTGGAATCCGCAATGGAGCTGATTTTTTATTTTTTTCCCCTTACAAATTTGTTTAATACAGCATCCAGTGTTTTAAATGTTTAAAAAAAAAAATTAATTTATCATAGAATTGTTTGTGGTAAGGTTAATTAAACGCGATATGCTGTGACATCATAATCCTGTTGCATTGTGGGTTATGGAGCTGCCTGTAGTGTACATGTGAAGTAGACTCGCTCCCTCGGTTAAAATCGAGGGAGCGAGGGTCTGTCCATGTAAACTTCCCTCGTCCACTTCACGAAGTGGAACGCACTTCAAAATGGCAGCAGGGATTCCCCCGAGGGGAAGTGTTTAGGGAAGTTCGCGAGTGCGTGTCTTAAAGGGATAGTTCACCCAAAAATGAAAATTTGATGTTTATCTGCTTACCCCCAGGGCATCCAAGATGTATATGACTTTTCTTCAGTCGAACGCAAATTATGATTTTTAACTGCAACCGCTGCCGTCTGTCAGTCAAATAATAGCAGTGATTGGGAACTTGAACAATAAGAGTCGAAAAAACTTCCATAGACAAATCCAAATTAAACCCTGCGGCTCGTGACGGCACACTGATGTCCTAAGACACGAAACGATCGGTTTGTGCGAGAAACCGAACAGTATTTATATAATTTTTTATCTCTAATACACCACTATGTCCAACTTCGTTCAGCTTCCGGCTAGTGAGGTCTGATCGCGCTCTGACAACGAAAGTGATGTCTCGTGCTCATTGAAGTATATGGGCGAGACATCACTTCGCGTTTTTTGACCTCACTAACAGGAAGCTGAACGAAGTTGGACATAGTGGTGTATTAGAGGTAAAAATTATATAAATAATGTTCGGTTTCTAGCACAAACCGATCATTTCGTGTCTTAGGACATTAATGTGTCATCACGAGCCGCAGGTTTTAATTTTGATTTGTCTAAGCAAGTTTTATTTACTGTTATAGTTGAAGTTCCCATCTACTGCTATTATTTGACTGACAGACGGCAGCGGTTGCAGTTAAAAATCATAATTTGCGTTCGACTGAAGAAAAAAAAGTCATCTACATCTTGGATGCACTGGGGGTAAGCAGATAAACATCAAATTTTCATTATTGAGTGAACTATCCCGTTAAAACTGGAGTGGAACGCGGTGATGGGAAGTTCAGTTCTTTTCTGCGAGCCAGTTCTTTCGGACAGTTCGATTCAATAAACCGGTTGAAAAAACTGGTTCACCGGTTCTTTTACGCTCCGGCGTAATGACGCGTCATCGCGGGCCGGGATGAAAAAACTTAACACATTCAAATATATAAAGTCAGTAATCATAACATCAGTCAACTAAAACATTATAATCTGAAGCGTTTCTTACAATTTAGTTTAGCATTTAAAGCATCCAAACACATGACATATACAGGCAGTGATGTGCAAACAAAGCTTTACAGTTATAAAGTAAATAAATTAGTCTTCATCAGAGCAAAAACCATGATCCTCTTACATTACGATTTGTAATTAAATAAACTTACGTTTCGCCAGATTGGCCCCTCATTCGAGTCCTCTCATAGCATCAGTTGTCCTAGTTAACCAGTGCTGTGATGTTACTGTTCGGTAGTTTCAGATACGCTGAATCACGCATGCGCAGTATCATCAGCTCACCGGTTCTCAAATCGGACACGTCCGAAAGCAGCGGTTCTCGGTTGTGTACTGATGATCCGAAAACCGTTGCAACCGGTTCTACTCGAGAACGAGATTGAGATTCGAGAACCGCGAGAGCGATTCAAAAGGAGTCGCTTGTTTGCTCTCGCTGTCTGATTACGTCATGTCTGATTACGTCATGTTATATCTTTATACCACCTTATTTTGAATTTAAATAAGCTGCCCATGGATTATTTATGAAACAAATAAATGTTTCCAATCTTTAAAAAAAATAACTTGAAAGCACAACTGCACAACTTTCACTATATTGCTTTTTAAATAACATTAATATAGAAAAATTAATTTGTAGAACCATTTCTGAACATTAGTTTGATCTGTGTACAAAATATTATGTTCATGTTGGCATGTAGTTTATTATGTACAGTATAATGTACAGTATTTTATGCTATTAATCTGCTATGGTGTATTTGGAAAAGCACAATAAACTTTTTGTATTTTGAATTAAGTCATAAACATATTTCCAGTATGTTTTATATTATCACACTGTCCAATGTTCAACAAAACTTGACTAACGTGTTTTTCATTCTCTTGAAAAATTGCACGCATGCCCAGTATCATCAGTAGCCTGACGTGGTCATACTCAATTCTAGTTCGAATATGAGTCTGATACTGCTCCATTGGGCTTTGATTATGGGGGCGTATTTCAACCGATCCAGGAAAGACCTCAATTGGATAGACCTACAACCAATCAGAGCTACAGAGTAAGTGATGTATGTTGAGCGACGCATAGTTGTCAACAGAACTCAACTGCACACATGCTGGAACTAGTAGAAGATGAGCGTAAACAATCTTTGCCGGTGTTGTAAAAAGAATAAGTATACACGGAGTACTTGCCAATTAATGCGCTGTCGATATCTTCTATAACGGACGCAATGGCGGAATCTACACATCTCAGTTGTTCAACAACAGCCATCATTGTTGTAAACTAATTCAACCCAAGCGCTCTTTGATGACGTGGCTGATTACGTTTCTGGTGATAATCTGTCAATCATCGCCCTGACAAATGTGATTGGTCCGAACAGTTTCTGTTCGGGCATAATTATGCTGCGTTCACGTCACCTCGTATTTACCGGATTCTTGAAATGACAACACGTGATGTTATATTCGGAGCTGTTCACGTCCTCGGACTGGGAGTTATGCGTTTCCATGGCACCACTATCAACGCCTAAATGAATCTACAGCGGCCACGTGGTACATGTGGGAGATTTCAGAAAACTACCAGCTTACAAGCTGTAATTACGAGCTCTATGAGGACGTGAATGCTTTTTACAAGCTAGAATCTCGTAACTACAGGAATTACGAGGCCACGTGAACGCACCTTTACTCCTCTACGGATCGAGTCCAGACCGAACTCCCCGACCTCAAAATGTTGTGGGCGGGGCTAAGTTCGGCTGGCATCCAGGCTATATCATCAGCTCACCGGTTCTCAAATTGGACATGTCCGAAAGAAGCGGTTCTCGGTTGTGTACTGATGATCCGAAAACCGTTGCAACCGGTTCTTGACTCGAGAGCGAGAACGGTGACAGGCCGTGTATGGTCGTTCGTGAACGCGGCGCATGGGATGTTGGTTTATTTCGAGAGGTAGTGTCAGGCACGTCAAAAAGTGAGTAACTTTAGTAATTTGTGGTTCGTGTTTGGTAACTGGAGATGCGAACTGTTTGGAACAATTCCGACCGATTTGGTGAACTGGTTCAACCGGTTCACTGAAAAGAACCGGTTAAAAAGAACGATTCGTTCGCGAACCGGACATCACTAGCTCCGGGAGCATAAAAGGAGGAGCGACGACCGTGAAGGACGAGAGAGGACCAGGCCTGGACTTTATTTTATGTTTTATTATGTTTGTGTGGCCGGCAGACCCTCGCGGACATAATTTGTGTCATTACTTTCGTTTTGTTGTTTGTTTATTTTGAGATTAAAGTTGTGTTGAATGTTCGCTGGTTCCCACCTGTTCTTCCCATATTTACGAACTGATTTACATTGGTGCCGAAACCCGGGAGGAAGGAGGGACATGCTGTCGGAGAGCCCTCGCTACTGAGGGGGATCGCAGTGCTGCGGAGTTCAGGCAGCGCGGGAGTGAAGACCACGAGAGGCTGCCCGAGGTGGTGGTACTGGAGCCTTGTGAAAGATGGGACGGAGACCCGTATGCCGTGCTCTTCCTCGATTACTCCTGTCTGCCTCGCTGCCTCTGCCTCACTGCTGGTGTTTGCGTCTCCACATAGCTTTGTTTTCTCTTACTTTTATTGCATCTCTAACTTTTATTCATTGTTGCTTATATTATTATTATTGCCTACCACATTAATCTGACGTCGCTAGCCTGTAATCATTGAATCTAAATCGCTGTGACAACGCGTTTGCATCTCGCTTGTTAACTTGTCATCAGTCTCGCGCTCCTTTTCAACGCGTTCATCAAACAGCTGTGGTAACTCGGATCAGTCTACAAACATGGTGAGTCATGTCATCCTTTCCCACTGTTATCTCCTGCTCAGTTTGTCACGTTCAGTGTAGCTCTCTGTCAGCGACGAGGGATTTACATGTCATAAATGTAGGGGAATAGTCAGGCTGACAGAGAGAATCTCAGAATTAGAGACACGCATCCAAACTTTAATAGAGGATAGTAAGAATGCAGGGGCTTCAGATACTGTTTTGGATGCGACTAGCTTAGTGAACTCTGTACATTGTTCGGTTCCGGCTGTAGAGCCCGCGCAGCAGGGCACTTGGGTAACGGTGAGGCGGCCTAGCCGCGGAAAACAAAACTCTTCCGTTCCTTTAAGAACATCAAACAGGTTCTCCCCACTCAGTGACGCACCCACTGAGAATCCTGTTGAAATGCCCTAGTTATTGGCGATTCTATTACACGGAACGTGAAAATAGAGACACCAGCCACCATAGTCACATGTCTGCCGGCAGCCAGAGCACCTGACATCAAAGCAAATTTAAAAGTGCTGGCTAATGCTAATCATAAATACTCTAAAATTATTATTCACGTCGGCACAAATGATGTTCGACTTTGCCAATCGGAGATCACTAAAATTAACATTAAAGAGGTGTGTGAACTCGCAAGTACAATGTCAGGAGAAGTAATTTGTTCTGGCCCTCTTCCTGTTCGTAGGAGTGATGAGATAGTTAGCAGATTAGCATCACTCAATGGCTGGCTGTCTAAGTGGTGTCCGCAGAACTATACAGCACTAAAATCAACTAGAAACGACAGCAAAACACTTACAGTATGCAGATCCTCTTGTAGCTTCGATGATTCTCTCTAATGAATGCTAAATAACAACTCCTTATATACTAAGCTGGCTTTGGCCACGCCTTACTGACTCAGAGCCAACGAGAACAAACGCGATTTGCCACGTGACCTCAGTAAACAAGCAGTAAAGCAACTATACAGCACTATAATCAACTAGAAACGACAGCAAAACACTTACAGTATGCAGATCCTCTTGTAGCTTCGATGATTCTCTCTGATGTGTCGATGATTATCGACACAATCCTCGACAGAAAGGAAAAGGGGGAGGTGTTGCTGTAATTTATAGTAATATTTACAGTATCAGTCAGAAGTCTTTCAAATATAATTCCTTCGAAGTGATGGTGCTTTACGTAACATTATGTAAGTTGACATTTGTATTGGCTACTGTATACAGGCCACCAGAACACCATACAGACTCTATCAAAGAGATTGCCGATCTTCTATCAGAATTAGTACTAGCTGCAGATAAAGTCCTTGTTGTTGGTGATTTTAATATCCATGTAGATAATAAAAAAGACTCATTAGGATTGGCATTTACAGACATTCTAAACTCTGTTGGTGTTAGACAACACGTGTCGGGACCCACTCATTGTCGTAATCATACTTTAGATCTAATATTGTCACATGGAATTGATATTGATGCCGTTAAAATTCTGCAGCAGAGTGATGACATCTCAGATCATTATCTAGTCTCATGTATACTACATTAAGTCAAAGAGGCTAAACTGCCTCCCTGCCATAAATATGGTAGAACCATCACTTCTACCACTAAAGATTGCTTTTTAATCTTCCTGATCAGTTGCATCGCCTTAGCATACCAGACAGCTTAGAAGAACTCGATATTGCAACAGAAACTATTGCCTCTGTCTTTTCCAGCACATTAGACTCAGTAGCTCCTTTGCATTTAAAAAAGATTATGGAAATTAATCCAACACCATGGTACAATGAGCACACTTGGGCCCTAAAAACAGCAGTTAGAAAAATGGAGCGCAGCTGGAAGAAAACAAAACTAGAAGTATTTCGCATTTCGTGGAGAGAGAAAATGACTGAGTACAGAAAGGCCTTAAAAACTGCTAGATCTGCCTATTTTCCAAAACTTTTAGAAGAACATAAACACAACCCTAGGTATTTATTTGATACAGTGGCTAAATTAACAAGAAATAAAGCGTCAACTTCTGATGTTTCCAAAGAGCACAGCAGTAATGACTTTATGAACTTATTTACTTGCAAGATTGATAATATTAGAGAAAAAATTATAACCATGCAACCTTCTACTACAGTCTTGTGTCAGACAGTGCATTGTAGTGTCCCTAAAGAAAAATTCAATACCGACTAAGCTATTGAAAGAGATGCTTCCAGAGGTCATAGATCCTCTTCTTAATATTGTTAATTCATCTTTATCGCTAGGATACTTACCAAAAACCTTCAAGCTGGCTGTTATTAAACCTCTTATTAAAAAAACACAACTTGATCCTAGAGAATTAGTCAATTACAGGCCGAATTCAAATCTCACTTTTCTGTCAAAAATACTAGAAAAGGCAGTTTCATCACAACTATGTTCCTTTTTAGAAGGAAATAGTATCTGTGAAGATTTCCAGTCAGGATATAGAACATACCATACTACTGAGACTGCTCTCATTAGAGTTACTAATGATTTGCTCTTATCATCAGATCGTGGTTGTATCTCTCTATTATTATCTTAGTGCTGCATTTGACACTATCTATTACAATATTCTTCTACACAGACTCGAAAACTATGTTGGCATTAGTGGAATTGCATTGGCATGGTTCAAATCATACTTATCTGACCAGATAAGTTTGTAGTAGTAAACGATGAGATGTCATATCAATCACAAGTTAAATATGGAGTACCGCAAGCCTCGGTACTAGGACCGTTGCTTTTTACTCTGTACATGCTACCGTTGGGAGATATCATTAGAAAGCATGGCATTAGTTTTCATTGTTACGCTGATGATACTCAACTCTATATTTCTTCGCGCCCTGAAAAAAATCACAGATTCGCTAAATTAACAGAATGTATAGCTGATATAAAAAAACTGGATGACCAGTAATTTCCTACTACTAAATTCAGGAAAAACAGAGATTCTAATTTTTGGACCGGAAACTTCTTCGCGCAATAATCTAGAATACTGTCTAACATTTAATGGCTGCTCTGTTAAGTCTTCGTCGTTAGTTAGGAACCTGGGTGTGCTCTTTGATACCAATCTTTCATTTGAAGGCCATGTTACTAGCATCTGTAAAACTGCATTCTTCCATCTTAAAAATGTATCTAAACTATGACATATGCTCTCAATGAAGAATGCAGAACAGCGTTCATGACCTCAAGGCTAGATTACTGTAACGCTCTTCTGGGTGGTTGTTCCTCCCGCTTGATAAATAAACTACAGCTCGTACAAAATGCAGCAGCTAGAGTTCTTACTAGAACTAGGAAGTATGACCATATTAGCCCAGTTCTGTCATCACTGCATTGGCTTCCTGTTAAACATTGTATAGATTTTAAAATCTTGCTAATTACTTACAAAGCACTAAATGGTTTAGCTCCCCAGTACCTAAGTGAGCTCCTAATACATTATAGTCTTTCACGTTTATTGCGATCTCAGAATTCAAGCCAGCTGATAATACCTAGAATATCAAAATCAACTGCAGGCGGTAGATCCTTCTCCTATTTGGCACCTAAACTCTGGAACAATCTTCCTAGCATTGTTCGGGATGCAGACACACTCTGTCAGTTTAAATCTAGACTAAAAACACATCTCTTAAACCTGGCATACACATAACACATTATCAATTTATATTTTCAAATCCGTTAAAGGATTAGTAGACTGCTATCTGGACTATAACACCAGATGTACTCGTTACATCAGAAAAAAATATGGCATCTACGTTAATATTAGTCTTTCTGTTTATCCCAAGGTTTACCGTAGGCAATCGGATCTGGGCCGTATCCAGCTGAGACTAAGGACCGGTGCCATGACACGACCACAACGCAGCCCTGAAGTATCAGCAGAGATCGAGTCAACTGGATCATCCATTGTGAAGGCCTCATCGACATGACAGCCAGTAGCACAGTTCCTCAACAGACCGTCCATATCGGCGTGATGAATACGATCCTCAACTGGATGAAACTGAAATAAATACTTTGACTGTTTCGATCCTATCAGACTTATGATAGCAACCTGATTGTAACAAAGCACTGTAGAGCGCAGTCTCGGGAGTACCCCCGGCCTACTTTGAAATACTTAACACAAAGAACCATATTAACTTGATGTTCTGTTTTAAGTTTACAACCTGTAAATAAAAATGACCTCTACCCACCAGGATTTGGTTTTCCACTAAATTGTATTTTTAACATCAGTTACAAAATATTCAAAAGACAGCTGAAAACCCATCTCTTTCGTGAGCACTTAACCTCATCTTAAAAAAAAAAAAAAAAAAAAAAAACCTTATTCCTATCCTTTCACTTCCTCTAATCCCTCTCTATTGTAGTTTAGGATAATCTGAGTACTGCCTATAACTTGTATTGTGAGCACTTCTTGTCTATTTGCCTCGTCATGACGACTCGCTTGTTGTATTCCTCACTTGTAAGTCGCTTTGGATAAAAGCGTCTGCCAAATGAAATATGGTAAATATGTAAATGTAAATATATATCTGCAGTTTATTAGACATAACCTATGTGTTGGTAAATAATTTCAATATCTTGATAAACAAATTATGAAAATATTTGTTTCTTTTAACATCACATCCATATATAATTACTAGTGATATATCATTCCTAAATTATATTTTTATATTTGTAAAGATGTGCATCAGAGGGATAACAAAATATTAAATAACAACAATAAAATATTGTTAATAATATAGGTTGTTTTATAGGTGTATATAGTCGAATTGACACAGTGGATTAAATTGTTTTATTAACAATGTGTCACGAATCCTGTCAGTTCCGGACTACATTTCCCATCATCCCCCCTGTCAATCACATGCACTCACTCCACCTATCACCTGTTGCCACATCCACCCTAGCACACCACACTGATCACCACACCCAGCTGCAGCTCATTATCAGGACTATAAAGGACTCACACTCACACCACCAGTTTGCGAAGTCTTGATTAACCAGTGTGTCATTTCTGAGCGTTTCCTTGTTTCCTGTCTGCCTGTGTTTGATCTTGCCTGTTCCTGTTTATTGACCCGTTGCTGCCTGTCCTGACTCCTGCCTTGTATACTGTTCTGTGAATGATATCCGCCTGCCTCGATCTACTGCCTGTACCCTGACTACGTTTCTGCCTGTTCCTTACTGTTCCTGTTTGCCCCTGATCGAACCAGCCTGTATGACTATGCTCACTGTAAATAAAAGCTTGCATAAGGATCTCTGCCTCAGTCCCGCTTCGTTACACAATGTTTATTTGTAACATTTAGAATGTTTATAAAGAAAATGAAATGATCTACCCAATAATCTCGAGAGAAGGCCTATATTCAAAGTTGACTCCCACAGTTTTTTGCATCTCTCCACCACCACATTTTACAGGTTTGGAAAAAACATATGATCACTTTGTGTAAACTATCCCTAGTATAAATGTTTATACTAATATTTAACCTTAGTACACTGATAGCTGCATTAATATTAACCATATAAGCACCAAACAGCAAAGAAAAAAATATTAGATTTTTTAAATAATCCTTTATTTATTTATTTATTTTAATTATTATTAGTGATGCACCTATTTTGATTTTTCATGGCCAATAGAAGCAAATTGGCCAATTCTGATACTGGTTGCAAATTTATTTGTTGTTTATTTGTTCAAAAAATATGTGTACTGTAGCTCTTTGATATTAGAGGCAAACACTGGATTTTTATCACATTCCCAACAAATATGTTATGAACATGAGCATGATCAGTTGTTTTTCATTTAAATTATTGTATAATTTCAAGATTAACAGCAAAAACAGCCTGGTCTCAGAATTCTGAGATATAAAATCGCAATTGCGTGATATAAAGTCAGAATTCTGAGATATAAAGTCGCAATTGCGAGTTATAAAGTCAGAATTCTGAGATATAAAGTCGCAATTGCGTGATATAAAGTCAGAATTCTGAGATATAAAGTCGCAATTGCGTGATATAAAGTCAGAATTCTGAGATATAAACTCGCAATTGCGTGATATAAAGTCAGAATTCTGAGATATAAACTCGCAATTGCGAGTTATAAAGTCAGAATTCTGAGATATAAACTCGCAATTGCGTGATATAAAGTCAGAATTCTGAGATATAAAGTCGCAATTGCGTGATATAAAGTCAGAATTCTGAGATATAAAGTCGCAATTGCGTGATATAAAGTCAGAATTCTGACTTTATTTCTCGCAATTGCGACTTTATATCTCAGAATTCTGACTTTTTCTCACTACTGTGAAACGTTATTTCTCACAGTTCTTACTTTGCTTGCGTTTCCTTTCATTGCGACTGACCATCAGGATTACTGCTTTGTTATTATTATACATTAAATAGACCATCAGGATTGCTGCTTTGTTATTTTTATACATAAAATAGAGGACATCATAAAGGATAATTTTTAGCGCCGATTTACCAATAAAGAAATATTGATTTTACTGGAGGAGACACATAAAGATTAGTCTCCGGACATATGCATTATGCAGGAATATGCAAATAGAATGTTTCCACGGTAACCTTGTACACAGCGTTTCAAGGAGAAAAAAACAGCTTTTACTGCCATCTAGTGGGCTTAATACTAAAACAACCAATACCTATCATGTTTCATTAACTTTGCAACTCAAGGGTAGAATCATGCAATTCTGCAAATTACAGTCGAGGTATTTGGACAATAAAAGTTGTTTTTAACAGAATGGATACACTAATGAATTTTGCACGATAATAACAATATCATAATAATCATAAGAAGAAGAATCAACTGTGGTGGAGGCGCAATAAATCAGACAAAGCTGAAAAGTGGCAGACAAAGAGGCACATTTTATACACCAACAGCTTCAGACTTCACTGCAGCACGGCTATCGTTGATGCACTGTTATAGACAGACACTGACCATCAGTTAATTGCGACTTTATATCTCAGAATTCTGACTTTATAACTCGCAATTGCGAGTTTATATCTCAGAATTCTGACTTTATAACTCGCAATTCTGAGATAAAAAGTCGCAATTAATCTTTTTTTTTTTTTTTGTGGCTTTTTTTTTTTTTTTTTTTTTTTTTTTAGTGGCGGAAACGGGCTTCCATAATTTCGTTACTCCCCAGCCCTATATATATTATTATACAATCAAATGGATTTCCCCACACATGATCTTCATGTCTGTTCTCTGCGCAGCAATTATTTTTTTCTGCACGGCCGCGGCTTTAGAAGTGCGCGGCCGCACATGCGCGCAGCTTAGAGGGAACATTGCATACAGTACATGTCCATTTCTGATTGGCCACGGCAGTTGGATTACATCACAGGCGTGCTGATAGGGCACCTGAACAACACATCATCATCTCCACATTGTCTGAAGGAAGATGCGCAGGCATGCCTAAAGTATGGCAAGATGATTCAGCATCTCGTTCCACTTCTCTGGGAATTGGGTTACATACATTACATAACCTGAGACTTTCCCTTTCGAAGTGAAACATCAACGATGCATCATGGTGTTGACACTATGGGAATGTTAATACCCACTGCACAATACTGACTGAGGTTCACTGTGCTGTGAAATTAACTGAGCGAGCTAAGATGTATATAAAAAGAAACTCTTGAATGTGGGTAAGTTTCATAAAAAAGCAAGATTTTGAACAAAAAGCTGAGAAAATAATGTTTTTTCAACGTACATAAGCAATGCTTTTATTGGTTGTTTCTGCTACTTTTTTGTCTGTATTTTGATCCAGAGAATCTTTACTCTTTCAGAAGTTGCATAATAGTGCCCGCTACTATAACAGTGGGGAAAAAAGCTGGAAAGAGTTAAGGTGGATGGGAGTCAGGTGGGATGTTCTCCACTGTGAAGCGATCACAGAGCCCCCTCGAGAGCTGACCAAATATGCTCTGCACCTAAAAGCCTGTAATGAAGCGGGGACAGGGCATAACACACATTCTAAACCCACTAACTACATTTGCTTTAACACTTTTCAAAACAAACAGTGTCACAGGTTTAAATTTCACACGCACACAGACAAAGCTGCATCCTGATAACAAAAGAGCTAATGATGTGTTGTTCAGGTGCCCTTTTATAGCCTGTGCCATCGTCTGAAATTGGTGTGCATGCACACATGCTTCAGACACCAGTTCACGCATAGCGTTCCCATAGCATCAACACCATGATATGGAGTCGAAATTCCACCTTGAAAGGGAACATAAATTTGTTAAACCTATTTGAAAGAAGGTTTACCAAGGCTGCATTTATTTGATCAAAAATACAGTAAAAAGGTAATATTGTGAAAAATTATTCGTTTAAAATAATTTTCTATTTTAAAATATTTAAGAAGTAGAAGCTATTCCAGTGATGGCAAAACTGAATATCCAACAGCCCTTACTCCTGTCTTCAGTGTTATATGACCCTTCAGAAATCAAGCTGTCACAGTTCCAGTCATTCCCGGACTCCATTTCCCATAATCCCCCCTGCCAATAACCTGCACTCACTCCACCAATCAGCAATCACCCACACCCAGCTGCAGCACATTACCTGGACTATTTAAGCCATTCTCATTCTCACACTCATTATGAGGGCTGCTGCAGGTGCGGTGGCTGGTGGAAGGCAACAGCTAGACTGTGGCCATTTCTCAATATGCGTACTTGTCTGTACTTGTGTTCTTGTGGACTTGTGGACTTGTGAAACGTCATCAGTCGCTGTCCAAGTACTGTTCCAATTCAAAGTTCGCATCTAGCCAAGTTCAGTTCAAATTCCCGGATGTGTTCTTGATCCGCCCCTTTTATCGAGGATGCATTGAGAGGTGACTTGTGCAGACTTGAGACAGCCAGGTATCCCAGAATGCATCTCGCACTAACCAGCAAGCGTCAATAGTAAAGGAGAAACCCCCGCATAATTTAAACATATTACTGTTTTTATGTCATGATATGTAGTTTTAAGAGTTTTTCAGGTGAGAATGTGCTGGTTTAAAGCTCAAATTTGTGGTTTCTTGATAAAGATTGCGCCTTTCTGACAATTTGATCTGACGTTGTCGGAGTTGTGAGATCCAGGCGATCACCGGACGCTCAGCGCTCATGTGCCCAGCCGAGAGCAGCCTTACCTCTGCTAGTCCTTCTGACGTTTGCTGCTGGCTCCGTTTTGGCTGAGGGCAACGTGACGTTTCATAACTTTATATGGTTATTTAACTTTTGTATCCTACTAAAGTGCTGATTTTGTACGCTTGACTGAATTGTTTGCTTTATTTCTTATTGTATATTCTTACCTTTTATAATGGCTATTATTGATCATTAAAACTGACATAAAACAAATAGAGACATTGTTTTATGTTATAGCCTATTTCATTTTATTACAGTGAAGTTAATCAGAGTATGCACAAATAGTATTACATTTAATATTTTTGAAATATATACGAAAAGAGGCAGGGTTGTTTAATATTTCGTTTTGTTATAAATAGCACATTGCAGATCACTCGTTGCCCGAGACTATTAGGCTAATATATTTTTGTTTGTTTTTTAAATAAAACGAAAAGAGGCAGAGTGGTGTTTTATAACAAATTTTGTTTTATTCTTGGCTAAAATATACATAAAGAGAAGCCAGAGCGAGCTGAGTGACGTTATCAAGAACGCTGCCGTTCCATTTGCAGAATCACCGGACTCGTGTTCTCTGGTCCACGGGAGTTCGTTCTCCTGAGTCGAACTTGCTAAGTCCTAACTACCAAGGACGCGAGTCCGAAGTTTGCGAACTTGGTTTTGAGAAACTGCCTGTGACTGGGCAGGAGATGGTGGAAGGAAGTGAGGGGACAGGAAGTGAGATGGGATTTGAAGAAGAAGGCGGGAGAGATAGGAGTGTTTGGAATGTAATGCGGTCAAGAAAACGGGAAAAAAAAGGAGAAAGTAGCATCTAATATAGATGAAACAGATAGTGAACAAAGTGTGACAATAGCAAATAAACAACAAGAGGAAGAATATAAAGTGATCATGAAGCTATCTCAGGAGGGGTCATCATTTGGTGAGTGGAATCCGATTCAGTTAACAAAGTCGATAAACAAATTGTTAGGCGAGGTTAAAAATGCAAAAGTATTAAGAACTGGAGCGCTGCTGATTTTTTGTAGGAATAAAATGCAACGAGAAAGCTATAGAACTGAACAGAGTAGATGGCAAGAGAATAAAGTGCATCTTGACTGGAAACAAGGCGTTGATTTGAGGGGTTATCACAGGAATACCGGTAAATGTCACAGAAGACCAAATCAGAGATAATGTAACAGGGGCAAAAGTGCTGGAGGTAAAACGCCTTAGAACAACCAGAAATGGGGAGAAGTGCAATAGCCTGTCTGTGATGATTAAGTTTGATGAAGAAAAACTTCCAAGTAAGTTATATATAGGCTACATGATCTATGAGGTCAGGCCATACATCCCTTCCCCACTGAGATGTTTTAAGTGCCAAAGATATGGCCATGTAGCAGCAGTATGTAAGGGTAAACAAAGATGCAGTAGGTGTTCAGGCGAGCATGAGTATGGGAAATGTTGAGAAGGAGTAAAGTTAAAATGCTGTAATTGTGGAGGGGAGCACAGTTCAGCCTACCGTGGATGTGAAGCTAGCAAGAGGGCAATGGAGGTGCAGCGAGTGAGATCGCTGAAAGGAATAACTTACGCAGAAGCTGTAAAGAAAGTGTCTAAGGAAAAGGAAGCCTATAAACCAGATCTCAAAGAAAATAAAAGTGGGTCTTGTGGGAAGTGTGAGACAATTGAGGCAAAGGAGGATTTGTTAGTTATGGGCAAAAATTAATTTGTGTTGTTTATGGTTGAGGTGATAAACTGCTCAGCACAGACAGACAGGAAGACAGAAAAGATCAAAATAATAGTTAAATCAGCGGAAAAATATCTAGGAATAAGAGGGCTTAGCTGTGAGGCAGTAGAAGAAATGATAGTGGCAGGAAGTACAAACCCGCAGACATGGGTTGGTGGCTCTGTATGATATTAACTATATTGCAATGGAACTCCAGAAACCTTATAGCAAATGGACAGGAATTCAAGAGTTTTGTCTCAGATTTAGCAGATAGACCTTATGTAATATGTGTGCAAGAAACATGGTTAAAACCACAATTGGACTTTGTTTTGTACGGATATACTTCAATTAAAAGAGATAGAGAAACAGGAAAAGGTGGAGGTGTAGCAACTTTTGTTAAAAGTGGGGTAAGATATAAAGTTATTAGTAAAGGAAAAGAACATGAATCTGTTGTAGTTGAAGTATGGTCAGGGCAAAACAGTATAAAAATAGTCAATTTTTACAACCCTTGCAATAAATTAAGTACTGATGTGTTGGAATTAGTTTGTGGAAAAATAATGGTATGTGGAGATTTTAATGCACACAGTACATTGTGGGGAAGTAAAAACACAGATATAAATGGATTAGAAGTAGAGAAATTTATAGATGATAAGGAGTTGGTGTGTATTAATGATGGAAAGGGCACACGGTATAATAGTACAAGTAATACAGAAAGTGCTATTGATCTAACACTAGTATCAATTGAAATTGCAGGAATTAGTGCATGGGAGGTAAAAGGTAGGTCAACAGTGGGTAGTGATCACTACCCAATAATAACTAGGTTTGGCATAGAGGTACACCAGGATGAGGAAGTGAAAATACCAAGGTGGAAATTAGATAAAGCTGACTGGCAGACATTTCAAGAAATTAGTGAGAGTAAGTGTGTGGAAATACTGAGTAGAGATATAACAGATGTGGAGGAAATGAATAGTGTAGTAGTTGCAACCATTATACAAACCGCAGAAGAAACAATTCCAAAAAGTACAGGAAATAAACCGGCAAAAAGGGTGCCGTGGTGGGATGAGAGATGTAGAATAGCAGTTAAAAGAAGGAATAAAGCATTTAGGCAGCTTAAAGCTCATCACACACTGGAAACTTTAATTTGATACAAAAGGGCACAAGCGGTAGTTAGGAAAGTGATTAGGTCAGTCAAACGTGTGTATTGGAGACAGTATTGCAATAAAATAGGAAGTGAAACTCAGTTGTCAGACATATGGGGAACAATCAGAAGAATGAGTGGATTAGGTAGAAAGGTCGAAATGCCAGTGTTATGTAGCAATAATAAGAATGCAGTTAGTAATGCAGAAAAAGCAGAGCTTTTGGTAGAAACTTTTGTGAAAATCCACAGTTCTGGAAATTTATCCACAATAGATAACCAGTATAGGAATCAGACATTGTTGGAAAACCCTGGAATGAAAGACAGTAGATTTGCACCAGGAGGAGATATGGATCTGCCTTTTACTATGTTTGAATTAAAAAGGGCTATCCTAAATGCGCGACAAACAACACCAGGGAAAGATGCTATATGTTATAGCATGCTAGGGCATATGAGAGATGCATCACTGGAGGTAGTATTAAGGCTGATCAATATGATATGGAATGAAGGTAGAATCCCACTTGAATGGAAACAGGCAGTGATAGTCCCAATACTCAAACCTGGTAAGAATGCTTTAGACCCGTCAAGTTATAGACCTATAGCGTTAACATCACAATTAGGGAAAGTCATGGAAAGGATGGTAACAGATAGGTTAAGTTACTATATGGAAAGTAAGGGTCTTTTTTCAGCCTATCAGTCTGGATTTCGTAAGGGTAGGGGAACAATGGATTCTGTTTTGTGCTTAGAAGCAGAAGTTAGGAAAGCACAAACTAATAAGGAAAGTGTAATTGCTGTATTTTTTGACATCGAAAAAGCATATGATATGCTGTGGAAGGACAGACTTCTTATAAAACTTGTCAAATTAGGATTAAAAGGTAAATTATTTGGTTGGGTATTAGATTTCCTGGACAGAAGAACAATAGCAGTTAAGGTTGGTACAGAGTATTCAAGTAGACATATAGTGGAAAATGGTACCCCAAAAGGTAGTGTTTGCAGCCCCATACTGTTTAATATTATGATAAATGACATTTTTGATCAGGTAAGTGGAAATATAGTTAAGTCACTTTATGCAGACGATGGAGCACTCTGGGTTAGGGGTCGAAATGTAGAATATCTTAGAAAGAAAATGCAAAATGCAATAGAGAAAGTTGAACAATGGACTCCTTAATGGGGATTTAAACTCTCAATTCCAAAAACTCAAGTTATATGCTTCTCTAAGCGCCACAAAGTAGTGCCACTGAAATTGTATGGACAGGATTTGGAACAGGTTAAGGTGGTGAGGTTTCTAGGAGATCTCTTTGATGAGAGGATGACTTGGTGTCAGCATATTGATAAGGTCAGAAATAAATGTAAGAAGATCAACAACGTGTTGAGATGTCTATCAGGGCGAGACTGGGGAGCGAGTAGAACTTCGCTAATAAACATCTATCAGGCTCTAATGAGAACTGCCTCTGACTATTGTTCCTTAGCGTATATGTCAGCATCGGAATCTAACCTTAAAAAGCTTGATGTGGAGCAGGCACAGGCACTTCAGATTTGTACCAGGGCATTTAAAACATCACCAGTAACCGCTTTACAGGTGGAAGCAGGAGAGATGCCGCTACATATTAGGAGGGTCAAGATCATGTTGGCATATTGGACTAATTTACAAGGACATAGTATGGAGCACCCCACAAAAACTGTCTTGCAAGAATGCGCAGAGCATAATAAAAGCAATTTTTACAGTTTCGGATGGGTGGGGGATGCTGAGGCTCAAAATGCAGATCTCAATCAGTTGCAAATAGGACTCACTGTGGCAATATCAACAATACCACCCTGGAAATTTCTAAAACCATCTGTAAATGTTAGTTTACAACAAATACTAAAAGAAAAATGAAAAATAATGCCACAATGGATAATAGTTCAAAACTATGTTGAGCAGTATCAAGAGGAATTATTCATTTTTACAGATGGATCAAAGCAGCCGGAAACAAGCCGTACTGGTGTACCATTTTTTTATTCCTCAGTATGAAGTAGTAGTTAAAAAGAGGACTACAGATTATCTGTCGGTTTATAGTGTGGAGTTGATAGCAATTTTACTGGCATTCGAGTGGGTGGAAAAAATCATCAGAGTCAAGGTGTTTATTATAGCCTCAGACAGTTTATCAGCATTATTAAGCATTCAATCTGGGAGAGCGTCATGTAGACAAGATCTCATTTATCAAATACTTCACTTGCTTCTCACACTTCATAATAAGGGAGTGGTTGTCTCCTTCCTTTGGGTTCCTGCCCATGTGGGGGTGGAAGGAAATGAAGTTGTGGATATGCTAGCAAAAAATTCTATAAAGCATGAAACAGTAGATGTGCAAGTACCAATAAGTAGAGCAGAGGTCAAAACCATCATAAAGCAACATTCACTTAATATGAGAAAGAGATGTTAGTCTCACGTCTTAGAATGGGTCACACTGGTTTAAATACAACATTGCACAGAATAGGAAAACATCCCACTGGATTATGCACTGAGTGTAATGTGCAAAAGACAGTGAAGCATATACTGTTAGACTGCAAAAAATATGAAGATCGGGCAGAATTAAAGGCACAGATGGATGAACAAAGCATGACACTTGAGCATTTATTAGGGAAATCATCTGGGAGTATACACAATTTATTAATTTTGTTTTTGAAAAACACTGGATTAAGTGAAAGAATTTAATAGGAAGGAATTTTCTTTTGTAAAGGTTTTATATAAGTTTTTATTTCTATTTATTTACTTATTTAATTTTTCTTCACCTCTCCTTTGATGTCATCCTAATACCCACACTCCAGTCTAGTAGGTGGCGGTAATGCACCTTTGAGATTAGTTGCCAACCGCCATTAAACCCAGAAGAAGAAGAAGAAGACACTCATTATGAGATCTCTTTGACCATGGCTGCGTCCGAAAACTGAAAAATGCTGCCTTCCGAGGACACATTTCAAGGTAAGAAGGCATCAAGGCACGTCCGAATCCAATGTTAGCTTCACTTCCTCTCTCATGAGATACCTTCCTCAGATCGATTTTTGAAGGAAGCATAGATGTATCCTTAGCTGCCTTTGATATCCCACAATCCTGTGCTTTCCATTCTGTGACAGTTGAGCTAGAAAAATAAAGATGGCGTCTGAAGGTTGCGTTTGCTGCTCAGTTTGTGTATAAATGTACGATTTTGCAAGATGCAAGATGGCGCTCTGATCACATGTACATTTGTGAGCTCGGCAATCCCAAACTGTTTTATAGTAGTTATAACGAAACTTTAGAGGAATTTTTTGAAAATTTCTGTTTATGAATGTCTTGAATTTCTTTAAACAACAATGGGAGGATCTGAAAAGAGGAAAGGTATGAAGAAGTCAGGAAAAACAGTGTCGGATGCTCATGCTAGCTCTGCTAACATAGGTGACGGCAAACAAACAGCCGAACTACGTAACAGTACTCCTGCGACCAGGGTATTGAAGGACAGTCTGCATGATTATTGTGAGCAAAATGATGATACTGAGATTATGCTGGTGGAGGAGGTGATCCGCCGCTTTCTGACACTCCGTGCAATTCCCCAGCCTTTAAACTTCAGAGAACTGACAACGTAAATACAGCGATTATTTCCACACAACTCTCTGAGCTCTCGCAGCTGGTGAAAAACAGATCAGACGGTTTAGAAAAGTTGATTGGCGAAAACTCGCGGGTGATTAAAGATATGAAAGTGGAGATAGAGCAAGGAGGATTAAACTTTGGCCCATAGTTGAAAAAGCCCGAAAAGAGAACAAATGGGCTTTTTTCGTCGGCGGACGAGCATTTGTAGATGGTACGGAAATATTTCCTCCTGTCTAAAAGGTAATGAATCTGTTATATGAATCTTGACTGACGCTTTGCGAACTTGACCCTGGAACTGATGTGTGCGTGAATTCTGGAACTTTGATCCAAAATACCTTTACCCACTTCTGACGGTGATGCGCTTATTTTTGTTCTTTCCTGAACATTCTTATTTACATCTTCCTGAGCTTTTTTATTTTTATTATTTTAAAAGAAATGATTATTTCAGACTTTCAACGATTTAAGTAATTTTTGCAATTGAGATTGCAATGTTTTTTCAATCGATATATGAAGGGATTGTTGACCTCATCTCCCACTATTAAGCTTGTTCTGACCGGTTAGGTTCTCTGTCACAGTGTCTTAATCCTTTATACTTGTTCTTAGAAATAGTTCTTCTATTATTGTTCTGTTTTCTCTCTTTCTCTCTCTCTTTATTCTTCTATGTCGTTGTCTATTATTTCAGGGCTACGAAATATTCTTAAGCGTAAAGCAGTCTTTCTGTATCTTAAAAGTTTCAACACAGATCTTTGCTTTTTACAAGAATCTCATTCAACTTTACAAGATGTCAATTTATGGAGGTCACAATGGGGGTTAGAAATGTGGATGTCTCATGGAAATGAATATTCTGCCGGAGTTTGTATTTTAAAAAATAATTTTAGTGGAAAGATTCTGGCTACTGATTGTGACATCAATGGTCACTACATTATACTTGTTTTTCAGTTTGCAAATATGACTTGTATTATTGCTAATGTCTATGGGTATAATTCACCAAAGGATAATAAGGTTATTTTTAATAAATTAGAAACATGTATACGTCATATGTTATCTAAATTTCCAAATTCTTCCTTAATATTCGGTGGTGATTTTAATGTTGTTTGAATTGTACCTTGGACAGATGGCCCCCCCAATTTACTAACACTAATTCTGATTATTTATTATCCTTTATGCGAACTTTTTCTGTTGTTGATGTGTGGCGAGAAACCCATCCCTTGCAAAAAGTATTCACATGGAGCAATAATTCCCTTTCTAGACAATCCCTACTTGATTTTTGGTTGACCTCAGCAGAGTTCTCAAATATAAAGACTGATATACTTCCCTCACCTTTTTCTGATCATAAGGCCATTTCTATCTGTGTTCCATTTGTATCCTCTGCCTCACTGAGTAAAAGATCCTCATATTGGAAACCTAACTCAATTCTTCAACACAATGAGGTTCTCACAAAAATTGATAACTTAATGTCCTTTTATTGGCATAAAGCTAATAAAGAAATAAATAGCTAATAAATATTTTTTGCAATAATTGGGAACTTCTTAAATATGAAATTGGGAAGTATTGTCAGAAATATAGTAGTTTGTTAGCAAAATTAAGAAAAAATAATGAAAACCAGACTATGGCCAGAATTTCGGCATTATTATGTAAAAATGTAGATGATCTTACATCAGAAAAAATTGAGCTTGTTGATCAGAAACATAATTTAGAGGATATATATAAACGGAAGGCTGAAGGTGCCTTCATCAGATCTCGATGGAAGTGGCTAGAGGAGGGTGAGCAGAATTCTGCCTATTTTTTTAGATTAGAAAGGCAGCGAGTAAAAAATTCTATTCAGCAACTATGTATTGATGGGAATGTAACTGATGATTTTAAGATAATTGCAGACTTTTGTGCTAAATTTTATAATGACTGATTTTTTTGATTCCTTATCTCACATAAAACAAATTAATACTGAAGATTGTAGTCTGTGTGATGCACCCATTAGTCTTTTAGAAATTCTTGATTCAATAAATAATTTAGAAAATAACAAATCCCCAGGTACTGATGGGCTATCTGCAGAACTGTATAAAGCATTTAGTAAAAAATTAGAACCATTTTTACATAAAATGTTTTTAGATAGTATTGAGAAAAAATCGCTTCCTCCCTCTTTATGTCAGGGGCTAATAACATTGATTCCCAAACCCAATAGAGATCCCCTTTTAATAGAAAATTGGCGCCCAATTTCCTTATTGAATATTGATTATAAAATTATTGCCTTAGTCTTAGCAAAAAGACTAAAATTTATTCTTAATAATATAATAGATGAGTGCCAATCAGGTTTTATACATCAGAGACACATTTCTAATAATATACGCTTGATTTTTGACTTATTGGATTATTCAGATCTTATTTCCACTGATAGCTTCATCCTTTTTCTTGACTATTACAAAGCATTTGATTGTTTTAGAACATGAATTTATGTTACGATCCCTACACAGAATGGGTTTCGGTAATTTTTTTTTGCAAATTTATTAAAATGCTCTACTGTAATGGGAATAGCTCTATCCGACTCAATAAAGGCACTTCTCCTAGATTTTCTTTAAAGCGTGGTGTAAGGCAAGGTTGCCCCATCTCCCCATATTTTCTAATAGCTACACAATTTTTAAATTTACATATTAAAGAGAGTCCTGTGAAGGGAATTTCTATTGCTGGTACGGAATTGATTATTAGCCAACTGGCAGATGATACAGCGTTGTTTCTAAGAGATATCTCTCAGATCCCCATTGCTTTAACCTCTCTTCAGTCTTTCTCTAATGCATCTGGCCTTTTGCTTAATATTAATAAATGTGAGTTACTCCCGATTAAAAAATGTGCTGCATCCTCTACATTCCCATCAAAGATAGTGTCACATATTTAGGAATCAAAATAACAAAAGATACTAAACTAAGATGTCAGATGAATTTTAGTCCAGTTGTGGAGAAAATGCAAAAAAAAATGTAACGTTTGGTTGTTAAGAGATCTATCTTTGAAAGGCAGAACTCTGCTTACTAAAGCAGAAGGGATCTCCCGGTTATCCTACTCTGCTCAGTCTTTATTTGTGGATAAATCTACTTGCAAGTTGGTTGATGTAATGTTACTAAAATTTCTTTGGAAAAATAAAACTAATTATATTAGAAAATCAGTCATTTTGAACTCTTATAATAAAGGCGGCTTAAATTTCATTGATTTTGATTCTCTTAACAATACCTTAAAGATTAATTGGCTTAAATGTTTCCTTCACAATCAATCTTCTATTTGGAGTATAATCCCAAGATATGTCTTCTCAATTAAGAGGTATACATTTCTTTTTAATGTGCAATTATTCTGTTAGTAAACTTCTTATCAAACTTTCCAATTATCATCAGCAAATGCTTCTGGCTTGGAGACTTATTTACAAGCATATTTGGAACAACTGTAATATTCTACATAAGAGGAAATCTTTGTTTCTTGAAAATTGGTTCACTAATAGAGTGATGTTAGCAAACCAGCTGTTTGATAGTAATGGTAATGTATTTAGTTATTCTGATTCCCAGTATCCAGTAAAGAATTTAATATAGTTTTCAAAGCCATCTCTTAACAAATCTGTATGCTGTCTAGAAACAATAATAGTGCCACAGTGATTTCTGTTTGTCCCCCTAGCCCTGAATCCACTGTTTTTCAGGGCATAAATCTAATTACAAAATCAGGTCATTATTTTTGGACATCATCACTTCTATTCCTTCCTCCATTTCTTATTGGAATAACCTTTTTGATGATATTAAGTGGTCTTATGTTTGGTCACTCCCTCAGAAATTCTTTCTAACAAATAAAGTTAAAGAAATATCCTATAAAATTATTCAAAGATTTTATCCAGTTAAGTACTTTTTACAGAAATTTAGAAGTGACATTGATACATCCTGCTCTTTTTGTGAAGCCTCCACTGAAACTGTTGATCATTTGTTTTGGGAATGTCCCTTTACTTTGTCTTTCTGGAATAATATTGATGCTCTGATTGTCCAAAATGTATTTTGTAACTTTTCTTTATCATATAGACACATTCTTTTTGGGTTTAATGTTAAAGACAAGAATCTACTTAATGCAAGTTTTTGTATAAACCTTATTTTATTTATTGGAAAGTTTTATATCCATAAGTGTAAATACATGAAAAGTAAACCCCACTTTAAATACATCTTCAATTCTTGTTTGAAAAAGTTAAATACAATTTCAACCTCTGTCAACAAGAAAGCAATGCATCCAGAATTTGTACCATGTTTAATATTCTCCCTTAATATATTTATCTATTTGCCCTCTTTTTTTTCTCTCTCTCCTCTAATTTTTGAAATATTGTTATTTTTTGCATGTACCAGCTTGTTCTGTTTGTTAATATTGCAATAAATAAAAAAATACCTGTTTGCCACTGTTTAACCACTGCCTGTTTGACTATCTGTTCAATAAAGCCTGCGCATGGATCCCACATCATGTGCAGTCTTGTTACAGAAGACCTCGCCACAACAAGGATCCAGCAGCATTTCTGGAGAACACTGGTCCGGTAGGAACATTCCACAATTGTTGTTATGGCTCAAGCAGGGCACACGATTGTTGGAGGATTACATTAAGGAATATTTAGACATTGCGTACTGTTGAGATATCTACCAGACTGTGTGCTGATACTTTTTTTGTGAGGACATCAATCAGCCACTTAAATCGCAACTGATTCGTGAAGTCACTTCTTGGAGTTTGCATTGTTGACTGTTGGCTCTATTACTGTGGGTGTCGCGGAGGAATGCGACACCTCGTCTACTCATGTAATGGCTGCCGCGCTAAAAGACACTCACAAAATGGCGGCCACAAAAACACCAACCCTGCATCTCAATCAGCTCCCTAGCTCCCTAGGTCGTGAATCAGTATATCATGTAAATGTATGTGGCTGATTCCCTGATCAGTGCCCTGACTACTGAACTAGGGAGCTGATTGAGACGCATCACAAGTCAAGTCGCTGATCTCCCTGAGCCAAGTCATGTCACAGTTGATCTTCGTGAGTCCAGTCATAGTTGATCTTCATGAGCCAAGTCAAGCCACAGTTGATCTTCGTGAGCCAAGTCACAGTTAAACTTCCTGAGCTACAGTACAGTCCAAAAGTTTGGAACAACTAAATTTTTAATGTTTTTAGAAGAAGTTTCGTCTGCTCACCAAGGCTACATTTATTTAATTAAAAATACAGTAAACAGTAATATTGTGAAATATTAGTACACAGTTATTTTAAATTGTAATATTTAAATATATTTGACAAAGTTATTTATTCCTGTGATGCAAAGCTGAATTTTCAGCATCATTACTCCAGTCTTCAGTGTCACATGATCCTTCAGAACTTATTTTAATATGCTGATTTGCTGCTCAATAAACATTTATGATTATTTTCAATGTTAAACAGTTATGTACTTTTTTTTTTAGGATTCCTTGATGAATAGAAAGTTCAAAAGAACAGCATTTATCTGAAATACAAAGCTTCTGTAGCATATACTACCGTTCAAAAGTTTTGGGGTCAGTAAGAAATTTTATTTTTTTGAAAAGAAATTAAAGAAATTAATACTTTTATTCAGCAAGGATGCATTAAATCAATCAAAAGTGGCAGTAAAGACATTTATAATGTTACAAAAGATTAGATTTCAGATAAACACTGTTCTTTTGAACTTTCTATTCATCAAATAATCCTGAAAAAAAATATTGTACTCAAATATTTTGTACAATTGTACACATTAAATGTTTCTTGAGCAGCAAATCAGCATATTAGAATGATTTCTGAAGGATCATGTGACACTGAAGACTGGAGTAATGATGCTGAAAATTCAGCTTTGCCATCACAGGAATAAATTACTTTGTGAAATATATTCAAATAGAAAACAGTTATTTTAAATTGTAGTAATATTTCACAATATTACTGTTTTTACTGTATTTTTAATTAAATAAATGTAGCCTTGGTGAGCAGATGAAACTTCTTTTAAAAACATTAAAAATCTTAGTGGTTCCAAACTTTTGGACTGTACTGTAAGTAAAGTGACAGTTGCTCTTCCTGAATCAAGTCAAGTCACAGTTGACCTCCCAGAGCCTCGCCACGTCTCAGCAGACCTCCCAGAGCCTCACCACTTCTCCACTGATCTTCCAGAGCCACGTCGCATCTTCCAGAGCCATTCTCACACTCATTGCAAGGTCTTGTATTACTACGGTTTGCATTTCTTAGCATTTGTCATTGTTTTTGTCTGCCTGTTATTGACTCAGTCTGTTTCCTGTGTACAATTCTCTGCTGCCTGCCCTTTGGACTATTTGCACTCTCTCAGACTTGTGACTGATATCTGCCTGCCCTGACTTGCTGCCTGTTCTTCGACCACGTATTTGTCTATCCTTTGCCGTACCTGTTTGACCACGAGATCTGTTCAATAAAGCCTGCACTTGGATCCCACGTCATGTTCCGCCTTGTTACACTAACATGCTGATTTGTTTTTATTGGTGTTCAATTATTAATTGTTCTTATTATTGCTGCTCTTTTGATCTTATTGTTTTTGCTGCTTAATATTTTTGTAGTTGATATAGTGTATAGCACCTTAGTCAACAATTGTTGTTTTTAGTTGGGCTATATAAATAAAGCTGAGTAGAAACTGCAATATTCAATTAATAGCATTAATCTTACTCTAAACATTTTTGTATGGTAGTATATTACGATTTCCACAAAATATTAAGTAGAATAAACAGTAAGAAGAACTGTTTCTTGATCAGTAAATCAGCATATTAGTGTTTGTTTTAAAATAAACACAGCCTTGATGAGTATAAAAGACTTCTTTCAAAAACATTTAATAAAACAACTTAATAATTTGAAACTTTTTGGCTGTTTGTGTATAAAACATTTAGCATGAAACAAACTACTGTAATAATACTTCCTTACCAACTTTTACTGTAAATTGTTTAGAAACAGTTAAGTTTCTAATCACAGCTCTTAATGCATCAAGTTCTGTGGAAACACCAGTAACTATTGTCTGTGTTGAGGTGAGTGTGTGTGTGCTGTCACTTACTGCCACTTGTCCATGATCCTCAGTGAAGTAACAACATACGTCCTTCAATGCCGCCAGAGCACACGCTCTAAAGCACACAATTAAACAAAAAAATACAATAACAAACACACCAAAAAAATGTGTACAATATGATTTATACAACAGTTAGTTCTGGTGCTCAAATATGATTAGCCAAATGGTGTTCAATGAGTACTGATACAGGGCGAATTCAAATCGCAAAGGAGCATCCCTATTCCCTACTCACTACAAAGGGCAGAGACCCTCTCTGCAGGTTACATTACATTACACCAGCAGCAAGTAACTGTCTTTATGAGTGAGTCAGTCACAGAATCGTTGGCCCATGAAGAACTCCCTGACTGAGCTTGATTTCTCCCAAGGTTTTTCTCTCCATCCTGTCACCTGATTGGGTTCCTTGCCCCTGTCACCTCTGGCTTAGTTAGGGACATTTAATATTCAACTATATTATTGATTTGACTGCACTGACACTATTGGATGAGATCTGAACTGACCTGGATGACATCACTATTTTTCTGCAGAACTGCTTTATAGATTAAATGAACTAATTTAATAATTGATGACCTTTACAATGAAACTGAATCAACACTGAACTGACTTTAGCTGAACAATGACATTTTCTTTTAGAGCTGCTGTACAGCCTAAATTAACTACTTGCATCATTGAATCATACCCTCTTATCACTGTAAAGTTGTTTTGAAACAGTCTGTACTATATAAAGCTCTATACAAATAAAGGTGACTTGACTATCATTCACTTAACTGATTGATTCAGAAACAAATACTGCTGCAGTGTATTGGCTCAAAAGTGTTCATTTTTCTGGGGATTCATTTGAAACAATTTTTCTTCATGGTGGAGCAAAAATAGACAAATTGACAGGCAATATTGTGTCTAAAATGTAAGTTACTCAATGTTAACTTCATTTTTATTGAACTCTGGCCTGCAGCCTCTGGCTTACAACCGAATTACAGCAGTACTAAATATGCGGACCAATAGCCTGATTGCTTTTCTACAACAGTACACAAACAAGGCCTTAATATTGATTTTAATACAGCAGCACTCTTGCTCATGTGATACTGCTTAAATTAATCACTGTTGTGTAAAGTGTGAGTTTCTCACTTGCGAATCTTCATGGCCTCTTCGTTGTCTGGGCAGAAGAATTCGTAACTCTTATAGGTGCGTACGGCATCCCTACGGTACTGTCCAACGTTAAATACTGTCAAAATAGTTTCACTATCAGTGACACTGTCTACTGCACAGTTGTGAATACATCTTTTAAGACTTATGTTCTTTAAAGACTATTGAATTTGAAAAACAACCAAACATTTTGCCAAAGTTGCCCAATTAATGAAAATGCCAAAAAAATTACCATATTGTTACCAACAAAAAATGTACTTAAACAGTCATCTAATATATCAGTGCTATACAGATCATATACTGCGATGATCTGTATTGACCAACAGAAAAATATTAGTACGTAAATCTACCAATAGCTTTGTCAGTGGATAATGAACATTTTGTTTTTAAATATTTTTGTTAATTTTGGCTATACTGATATGAAAGTGTTCAATTAATTTAGGCAATTCTGAATTATACTGTATATAGCCATTTTGTCAGCCATTTACCAAATTGCAAAAATTTATTTTTTTTAAAAAATGTAGATATTGGAATTGATATTAGCATTATAAACACTATTTCAACATTTATGGAATTTTAATTATCTAGGCTCAACTGCTGGTTAACGACTGCTTGGTTCTAATGTATGAGAAGATTTGTGCTTCTACCTGCTACTTAGAAAAAATTGATCTGTTTCCCATGAATAATAATTCTCACCCTTTGTGGGAACGCCAATCCAGTTGAGGTAGCGTGTGAGTTTCTTAGAGATGTAAGTCTTTCCACGGGCAGGCAGACCAACCATCACAATCATGGTGGGAGAGTTGGTGAACTGCGGAACTGATGCTGAAACAAGCACACACATTATGTCTAAATAAATAAAAAAAAAACTCATTTTACTTTCATACACAGTGCATATTAATTTAACATTTTGTTTAAAATTTATGCATTATTTGATATGGTTTTACAACTGATCTCTATAGAGACAGAAGCCATGTTTACACTCCCACTTATTTCACTGTTAATTAGTGATGTTTATATGAAGAAACAGTACTAGTGTCTCATGTACTATTATTCATTTCTGTGTGGGTGTGCGTAAATGGCAATGAACTGGACTGAGGTGAACAGCCCAGAGGACACAAACCATCATACACTGTCAAACGCCACTAGCACACACACAAAACAAACATCACAAAACAGATTTTCATCTTAATTCTCACTTCATCTTTATCTGTATGATATTATTTAAAAGCATTTTCACTATGCAATATGCTTTTTTTATCTATGACAAACTCTCACTTCTCACTTAGGCAGTCTCTTAAAAATATTTTTTAAGGTTTTATGAAAAATAGTTTAAGGTCTTATAAATTGTAGTTAGGCCTACAAATATTTTACAAAAAAAAAAGTTTACAAAGTCCAGAGATACATTTCTAACAGCCTAATGAGTAAAAAAGATATCCACTAATTGATACTTTTATAACCTGATGATAAGAACACAGAAATAGAGTGAAGGATGAGATGACCTTAGATGACTTACAGCCTCTTCTCTGTCTCAGCCTGCTGCTCATCCACGGCACCCAGATCTTCTCCAGAGGATTTTGTGTAAGTTCCATTTGTGAGTGATACATATTCACCAATATGTGTGAGACAGCTGAGTCTGTGTGAGATATATGTGTGTATGATAAATGTACAAAGTGACCAGTCAAGCCAATGTCTTCTCTAATGTTTGTGTAACCTTGTCCACTTTGAAGCCGATGTGTTTAAACTGGTTTACCCTGGTAGAGGAGGTGCATCAAGCACCTGATCACCATGTTACACAAACCCTGAAGGATTTTAATGCATTGTGATATTTAGAAACTGGTTATGTCTTGTGCATCTTAAAAGTCAAGTCAAATTTATTTATATAGCGCTTTTACAATTGGTAATTGTTTCAAAGCAGCTTTACATATTAGAAGCACAGAAAAAAAGGGAAGTGGTTAAAAATAAGCTGTACAAACAAGCGTGGTAATATGTAACATATACAAGATGGTGCTACATCAAGCCAATGTCGGCTGACTCCCAGGGGTGGAAAAAAACCCCTAGGAGAAAAACCCAGCGTGCTAGCACTGGGAAAAAAGTCCTAGGAGGGAAAAAACCCCTTGGAAGATATATATAATATATGTAAATGGATATGGAGATCAAAATCTGAATTATAAATTTTTTTTTATAGAGATTAAAAATAGATTATATATAAATATATGTAAGCGGAAAAAAGCAGATAGGTGGTCTCTGTCTAGAAGTCTGTTTGCCCTCCGGCATCTCTGATTTATCCAGATCACATCTGCAAGAAGACACCACAGCTCTGCCAGTACAGACAACTATTTATTTATGTGTATGTGTGTGGTTCAGGTATTCCCTATGTTATGGAGACCAAATGTCCCCACAAAGATGACAATATCCAAAATCCTTTACTTTGTGTGGAAATTGTTTGGTCCCCATGAGGAAAACATTTTATAAATCATACTAAGTGATGTTTTTTGAAAATGAAAAAATGCAGAACGTTTTCTGTGATGGGTAGGTTTAGGGGATAGAATATACAGTTTGTACATTATAAATATCATCATGTCTATGGAATGTTTAAAACAGAGAGAGAGAAAGTTTTTCGGTCCTAAATGCGCATGCCCACACACATTTTAACATGGGGAATACCTGGACACACACACATTTTTTGTGTTAAAATACCAGCACACACGTGATATGATAGCTACATGCGCTATACTTGTATGTATTTATTTCAGTCTAACCTGTGCTCTCGCAGTGCGTTCTCTTTCTCATTACGACTTTCTTACCACAAGGCTCAAATAAAAACACTTATCAACACAAACACCGATTCCACGCGAACAGCAAAATACCAATGCTGCATGAAATATTCTCTTTTTAATATTCACAAGTCATGATACGTTGCTTTTCTTTCTTCCAATGGCGAAGGGTTGTCTAAAATATTAAAAGGGTTAGTTCACCCAAAAATGAAAATTCTGTCATTTATTACTTATTTATTCCACACCCGTAGACCTTTGTTAATCTTCGGAACACAAATTAAGATATTTTAGTTGAAATCAAATGGCTCCATGAGGCCTCCATAGGGTGCAATGAAATTTCCTCTCTCAAGATCCATAAAGGTACTGAAAACATATTTAAATAGGTTCATGTGAGTACAGAAGTTCAATATTAATATTATAAGCGATGAGAATATTTTTGATGCGCCAAAAAAAAATAAAAAAATAAAAATAATGACTTATTTAGTGATGGCAGATTTCAAAACACTGCTTCAGGAAGCATCGGATCATAAATGGAGGTAAGTAATGGCAGAATTTTCATTTTTGGGTGAACTAACCCTTTAAGAACCTTTTGTTACGGTACACAGGAGGCAGACACAGATGTAAACAGGTATTGGGTATTTATTGACCACAGTAGAGCATGAGATATCAAACAGGTGAGTGAACTGGAAGCAGATGATGTTAGGCTGGTAGTATGAGGAATAGTTACTGTCCTTTCCGTTGCAGGTAGAGTTACTTTGGAACTTGGAGATCGCTGGAGTTACTTGGAGCTGACTGGAACACACCCACACAACAGACGAGACACACAGAGGGAAGGAGACACGCTGGAGACTGGTGAGTATACAAAGAGGAGTCCTTGAGGTAAGCATCACAGGAAGTATATGCAAACGAGACCGGACATGGAGTGCTGTGTGTGTGTGCTCTATATAGTGCTGTTGATGAGTGGAGAGATGAGGTGCAGGTGGCGGTGATCCGTACTCTGGAGATGGCGTGCATTGTGATTGGGTGATGTTGGAACCTGACGTGTCTGTGACAGTACCCCCCCCCCTCCACGGCCCGCTCCAGAGGGCCGAGGACCCCGACGCCGTGGTGGTCGTCCTCTTCCCCGCGGTGCCGTTTCTCAGGGTGACTGTCGTGGAAAGTCTGGAGTAAGCTGGGATCCAGGATGTCGTTCCTTGGGACCCAGAAGCGTTCCTCGGGGCCGTATCCTTCCCAGTCCACTAAATATTCCAACTGACCACCACAACGCCGGGAGTCCAAGATCTCATGAACCTCATACGCAGCTCCGTCCTCCAGGATGAGTGGAAGGGGGGTTTCGGCGGGCGCCACGTCAGGTCCTGTGGGGAGAAAAGAAGGATGGTGAGCTTTAAGCAGTGACACATGGAAAGTGGGGTGAATGCGATATCCCTGTGGCAGTTGGAGTTGATAGGTGACTGGGTTGACCTGCTTGACGATGGGGAATGGGCCAATGAACCAGGGACTCAGCTTTCTGCAGGGCAGACGCAGTCTGACATCCCGGATGCACAGCCAAACCATCTGACCAGGCTGGAAGAGCGGAGTGTTGGAGCGTCGAAGGTCGGCCATCATCCTGCATCTGCGCAGGGCTCATAGCAGCTGATGGTGTGCTGAATCCCAGACCCTCTCGCTCTCTCGGAACCAGTAATCCACTGCCGGAACATTGGAGGGTTCCCCGGTCCAGGGGAACAGTGGGGGTTGGTAGCCGAGTACGCACTGGAATGGTGTGAGTCCTGTAGTCGACTGCCGGAGAGAGTTTTGGGCGTACTCGGCCCAACCCAGGAACTGGTTCCAAGAGTCCTGGTGGTCATGACAGAAGGTACGGAGGAAGCGGCCAATCTCCTGCACCTTCCTTTCCGTCTACCCGTTCGACTGTGGATGGTATCCGGAAGTCAGGCATACGGCCACACCTAGGAGGGAGTGAAACGATCTCCACACTCTGGATATGAACTGAGGTCCTCTGTCAGAGACTATGTCTTCTGGTATTCCGAAATACCGGAACACTTGGTTGAAGAGTATTTCAGCGGTCTCCATGGAAGTGGGTAATCCTGGGAGTGGAATTAGACGGCAAGACTTTGAGAAACGGTCCACAACGACTAGGATGGTGGTACTTCCTTCTGAGACAGGGAGATCAGTGATGAAATCCACTCCTAGGTGTGACCATGGTCAATCTGGAATGGGCAGCGGAAGGAGTTTCCCAGCTGGCATATGACGAGGACTTTTGGAGATGGCGCACTCCCGACAGCCCTGCACGTACCTTCTGACATCAGAAGCCATCCCTGGCCACCAGAAGCGTTCTTTAAGCAATGAGAGGGTTTCATTGACCCGCGGGTGACCAGTGCCTAGTGACGTGTGAGCTGAGTGAATGGTTGGAGTGCGTCATGTCCGGGTGATATACAGCAAGCCGGGTGGACAGCCCGGCGGAGGGTTCGTGGAGGCATTGGAGGAGGGAATGGTCTCTTCTGACCAGGTAATAGGACTCACGATGAGAGAGCTCGGAATGATGGGTCAGATTCTTCAGTCTTTTCCTCTGGGGCATGGAGATGAGAGAGAGCGTCAGCTTTGACATTTTTGGTACCTGGGCGGTAGGAGATGGTATAATTGAATCGGGAGAAGAACATGGCCCAGCGAGCTTGTCTTGGGTTTAGTCTTTTTGCTGACCAAAGATATTCAATGTTTTTGTGATCTGTTAGCACCAAGAACGCATGTTTGGCTCCCTCCAACCAATGCCTCCACTCTTCCAGGGCAAGCTTAACAGCAAGAAGTTCCCTGTCACCGATGGAGTAGTTAAGTTGGCTTGAAAAAGCCAACTTACTGATCTACTACTTAAGCTAATTATTAAGTTGGCTTGAAAAAGCCAACTTACTGATATTGTACTTAAGCTTATTAAGTTGGCTTGAAAGAGCCAACTTACTGATATTGTACTTAAGCTTATTAAGTTGGCTTGAAAAAGCCAACTTACTGTAATCCTATTTAAACTTATTAAGTTGGCTTGAAAAAGCCAACTTACTGTAATCCTATTTAAACTTATTATTAAGTTGGCTTGAAAAAGCCAACTTATTGATCTATGTCTTAAGCTTATTATTATTATTATTCTTAGACTAAATTTCTAAATGCTACTCCTCCTAGACTGTTCAAGCTACAACCACCAAACTCGGACTAGACCTTCAGACTATTCTGACTTAGTGTGCTATATCTTTTCAGACTGATCCGACTTACGGTTTTCCTAAAAATGCTGATTAAAACTGAAAATCTGAACATTCCATCAAACTCCAACTGTCAAAAATTCAAATCTAAACACACTGAAGCCCATTAAACTCAATGAAGCTTCCATTCTATGTACTAAGCCATTCAAACTCATTCAAACTCATCTATTTATCTATCTATCTATCTATCTATCTATCTATCTATCTATCTATCTATCTATCTATCTATCTATCTATCTATCTATCACTTCTCATCTATCAATCTATCTATCTATCACTTCTCATCTATCTCTCTTCTCATCAATCTCTCTATCTCTGTATCTCTCTTCTCATCTTACACTTCTCATCTATCTCTTCTCATCTATCACTTCTCATCTATCTATCTATCTATCTATGACTTCTCATCTATCAATCTATCTTCTCATCTATCTATCTATATATCTATCTATCTATCTATCTATCTATCTATCTATCTATCTATCTATCTATCTATCTATCTATCTATCTATCTATCTATCTATCTATCTATCTATCATTCAAACTCATCTATCTATCTATCTATCTATCTTCTCATCTATCTCTCTTCTCATCTAACACTTCTCATCTATCTCTCTTCTCAGCTATCTATCTATCTATCTATCTTCTCATCTTACACTTCTCATCTATCACTTATCATCTATCTATCTATCATTCAAACTAATCTATCTATCTATCTATCTATCTATCTATCTTCTCATCTATCACTTCTCATCTATCTCTCTTCTCATCTCACACTTCTCATCTTTCTCTCTTCTCATTTATGACTTATCATCTATCTATTAACTCATTCAAATTCATAAACTCTATCTATCTATCTATGATCAACTCACATAGCAACCACCCAAAACAACCTAGCAACCACCCAGAACACCATGGCAACTGCATAGCAACCACACAAATCACCCTGGCATCATCCTAGCACCCAGCCTGGGTACAATAGCAACCGCATAGCAACACCATAGTAACCACCCCGAGTACCCTAGCAACCGCATAGCAACACCCTAGCAACCACCCCGAGTATCCTATCAACCGCTTAGCAACCACCCCGAGTACCTTAGCAACCACATAGCAACACCTTAGCAACCGCCCCGAGTACCCTGGCAACCGCATAGCAACACCTTAGCAACCGCCCTGAGTACCCTAGCAACCGCATAGCAACACCATAGCAACCGCCCCGAGTACCCTAGCAACCGCATAGCAACCCCATAGCAACCGCCCCGAGTACCTTAGCAACCGCATAGCAACCGCCCCGAGTACCCTAGCAACCGCATAGCAACACCTTAGCAACAGCCTCGAGTACCCTAGCAACCGCATAGCAACACCCTAGCAACCACCCCGAGTACCCTAGCCACCGCATAGCAACACCTTAGCAACCACCCCGAGTACCCTAGCAACCGCATAGCAACACCTTAGCAACCACCCCGAGTACCCTAGCAACCGCATAGCAACACCTTAGCAACCACCCCGAGTACCCTAGCAACCGCATAACAACACCCTAGCAACCACCCCGAGTATCCTATCAACCGCTTAGCAACCACCCCGAGTACCTTAGCAACCACATAGCAACACCTTAGCAACCGCCCCGAGTACCCTAGCAACCGCATAGCAACACCTTAGCAACCGCCCTGAGTACCCTAGCAACCGCATAGCAACACCATAGCAACCGCCCCGAGTACCCTAGCAACCGCATAGCAACCCCATAGCAACCGCCCCGAGTACCTTAGCAACCGCATAGCAACCGCCCCGAGTACCCTAGCAACCGCATAGCAACACCTTAGCAACAGCCTCGAGTACCCTAGCAACCGCATAGCAACACCCTAGCAACCACCCCGAGTACCCTAGCCACCGCATAGCAACACCTTAGCAACCACCCCGAGTACCCTAGCAACCGCATAGCAACACCTTAGCAACCACCCCGAGTACCCTAGCAACCGCATAGCAACACCTTAGCAACCACCCCGAGTACCCTAGCAACCGCATAGCAACACCCTAGCAACCACCCCGAGTACCCTAGCAACCGCATAGCAACACCTTAGCAACCACCCAGAGTACCCTAGCAACCGCATAGCAACACCCTAGCAACCACCCCGAGTACCCTAGCAACCGCATAGCAACACCCTAGCAACCACCCCGAGTACCTTATCTATCTATCTATTAAAACTCATTCAAACTCATGAACTCAAACTCATCAAATCTATCTATCTACTAAAACTCATTCAAACTCATAACTTTAAAACTTTAAACTTTATAAACTACTTTAAAATTTCTGGACCAACTTTTTCAAGCCAACTTAAAGTTTGTCTACAAACTTTTTAATCTAGTTAAGTTGGCTTGAAAAAGCCAACTTACTGATCTACTACTTAAGCTTATTATTAATGGTGCTTGCCAAAGGCAAAGCTCCATTCTTATTCTTCTGCATACTTATTATTCTTCTTCTTCTTCTTCTGGACACAATTTCTGCGCGCTACTCCTCCCGCAGTTTTTGTCATAGACCCATGAATGAGGTGTCAAATCGACCGGCTCATTGAGGACAGGTGTGCTATGACTTTTATAAGCGATCGGGTGTACGATGTTCGTCCGGCGGGCGAAAAAGTAGCGAAAAAAATCCCATAGACTTTGCATTGGGACAAACTTTGATGAGTAATAGCTCCTAACGAGAGTTTCATAGAAACATGTGGGTTACCACGTTTGAAGAGCCTGATAGGCTCTCTCAGACCATACCTCAAAATGGGGTGTAAGTTGTACCCCTGGGGCGCAAGAGCTGCCCAAAGTTGCCCCATAGACATACTATGGTGAAGCCGTGCCCATGAACCAGGAAGTACTGTGTTTTTCCTACTATGGGAAATTACATAGGGATTTTGTATTGAACATAACTCTGAATCACAATGTCATAGAGACAAGGGGGTGGGCTCATTTTACTCAGGCAACCAATCAGTCTCTCAGGATCATTGTAAAGCTATCAAGCCACGCCCTAGCAACCATATAGAGAACCATAGCAACAAGTTCCATAGACTTCCATTGAAAAAGATCAAAGGAATATCTTTGGATAGGAGTGTCATAGAAACATGAGGGTGGGCTCATTTGACTCGAGGCAGCAAACCGCCAATCACAAATCACCTTAAAGACATCATAGCCACGCCTTAGCAACCATATAGAGCACCCTAGCAACCCAAAGCATAGGCAGATATCTTCAAATCTGAATATCATAGAGGCATGGGGGTTGGTTTATATCATTCATACTGGCAAGCAGCCTTTGGTGTATCATCATTGGTAGCTGCCAAGCCACTCCTTAGCAACCAAACAGAGTACCCTAGCAACCATTTTGCAAGATCTATATCTCTGCGTCAGAACATCGTACAGACATGGGGGTTGGTTTATATTGTCAAGCAGCCTTTGGAGTATCATCATTGGCAGCTGCCAAGCCACTCCCTAGCAACCAAACAGAGTACCCTAGCAACCGTTTTGAAACACCTATATTTCTGCATCAGAACATTATAGAGACATGGCGGTTGGCTCTTTTGACTCATGCTAGCAAACTGGACTTCCACCATGCTACACATGCTAGCAGTGAATAGCTACATGCTAATAGTGAGTAGCTTAAGGTTTAAACATGACACAAACTAGTAAAAATGTGTTAGAATAATGCTAGTGGCATGCTAATTGTGTTAGCATGATGCTAGTAGCATGATAATCATGTTAGCATCATGTTAGCAAACATGCTAATCATGTTAGCATCTTGTTAAATACATGCTAACAACATGGTAATCATGCTAGCATCATGCTAGCATTATGCTAATGATGTTAGCATGTTCTTAGCATTATGCTAACATGATTAGCATCTTGTTAAAATCATGCTAGCAACATGGTAATCATGCTAGCATCATGCTAGCATTATGCTAATCATGTTAGCATGTTTGCTAGCATTATGCTAACATGATTAGCATCTTGTTTAAAACATGCTAACAGCATGCTAAGGGTGTTAGCATCATGCTAGCAACATGCTAATCATGTTAGCATGTTGTTAACATAATGCTAACATGATTAGCATCTTGTTAAAATAATGCTAGCAACATGGTAATCATGCTAGCATCATGCTAGTATTATGCTAATCATATTAGCATTTTGCTAGCATTATGCTAACATGACTAGCATTTTGTTTAAAACATGCTAGCAGCATGCTTAGGGTGTTAGCATCATGCTAGCAACATGCAAATCATGTTAGCATTTTGCTAAAAACATCCTAGCAGGACGGTAATTATGTTAGCATCATGCTAATCAAGAGTGCCGAGTTTTGCCACTGCAAGCACCATTCACATTTTCTTCAGGAAATGTACATTCTAGTATTGTAATTACTATTCACCTGAACAAAACTTTGGCACGTAACTCGTCCCGCACCGTTTGTCGTAGACCCACGAATGAGGTGTCAAATCGACCGGCTTATTGAGGAGAGGTGTGCTATGACTTTTCTAAGCGATTGGGTGTACGATTTTCGCACAGCATACGAAAAAACGGCTGAAAAAAGTCCCATAGACTTAACATGGGGGCCAAATCTGTGAGATCATATCTTTGGTTTAGAAGGTCATAGAGACTTGGGGCTGGGCTCTTTTGATTCAGCCTGCCAATAAGTATTGACACAGCATCTTCATAGCCACGCCCTAGCAACCAATTACAGCACCCTAGCAACCGGTGACGAATTTTGCCACTGCAAGCACCATTCACATTTTCTTCAGGAAATGTACATTCTAGTATTGTAATTACTATTCACCTGAACAAAACTTTGGCGCGTAACTCGTCCCGCACCGTTTGACGTAGACCCACAAATGAGGTGTCAAATCGACCGGCTTATTGAGGAGAGGTGTGCTATGACTTTTCTAAGCGATTAGGTGTACGATGTTCGCACAGCGTACGAAAAAACGGCTGAAAAAACTCCCATAGACTTAACATGGGGGCCAAATCTGTGAGATCATATCTTTGGTTTAGATGGTCATAGAGACTTGGGGCTGGGCTCTTTTGGCTCGGCCTATCAAGCCGCCAATAAGTAGTGACTTTATGGCCACGCCCTAGCAACCAATTACAGCACCCTAGCAACCGGTGCCGAATTTTGCCACTGCAAGCACCATTCACATTTTCTTCAGGAAATGTACATTCTAGTTAATGGTGCTTGCCAAAGGCAAAGCTCCATTCTTATTCTTCTGCATACTTATTATTCTTCTTCTTCTTCTTCTGGACACAATTTCTGCGCGCTACTCCTCCCGCAGTTTTTGTCATAGACCCATGAATGAGGTGTCAAATCGACCGGCTCATTGAGGACAGGTGTGCTATGACTTTTATAAGCGATCGGGTGTACGATGTTCGTCCGGCGGGCGAAAAAGTAGCGAAAAAAATCCCATAGACTTTGCATTGGGACAAACTTTGATGAGTAATAGCTCCTAACGAGAGTTTCATAGAAACATGTGGGTTACCACGTTTGAAGAGCCTGATAGGCTCTCTCAGACCATACCTCAAAATGGGGTGTAAGTTGTACCCCTGGGGCGCAAGAGCTGCCCAAAGTTGCCCCATAGACATACTATGGTGAAGCCGTGCCCATGAACCAGGAAGTACTGTGTTTTTCCTACTATGGGAAATTACATAGGGATTTTGTATTGAACATAACTCTGAATCACAATGTCATAGAGACAAGGGGGTGGGCTCATTTTACTCAGGCAACCAATCAGTCTCTCAGGATCATTGTAAAGCTATCAAGCCACGCCCTAGCAACCATATAGAGAACCATAGCAACAAGTTCCATAGACTTCCATTGAAAAAGATCAAAGGAATATCTTTGGATAGGAGTGTCATAGAAACATGAGGGTGGGCTCATTTGACTCGAGGCAGCAAACCGCCAATCACAAATCACCTTAAAGACATCATAGCCACGCCTTAGCAACCATATAGAGCACCCTAGCAACCCAAAGCATAGGCAGATATCTTCAAATCTGAATATCATAGAGGCATGGGGGTTGGTTTATATCATTCATACTGGCAAGCAGCCTTTGGTGTATCATCATTGGTAGCTGCCAAGCCACTCCTTAGCAACCAAACAGAGTACCCTAGCAACCATTTTGCAAGATCTATATCTCTGCGTCAGAACATCGTACAGACATGGGGGTTGGTTTATATTGTCAAGCAGCCTTTGGAGTATCATCATTGGCAGCTGCCAAGCCACTCCCTAGCAACCAAACAGAGTACCCTAGCAACCGTTTTGAAACACCTATATTTCTGCATCAGAACATTATAGAGACATGGCGGTTGGCTCTTTTGACTCATGCTAGCAAACTGGACTTCCACCATGCTACACATGCTAGCAGTGAATAGCTACATGCTAATAGTGAGTAGCTTAAGGTTTAAACATGACACAAACTAGTAAAAATGTGTTAGAATAATGCTAGTGGCATGCTAATTGTGTTAGCATGATGCTAGTAGCATGATAATCATGTTAGCATCATGTTAGCAAACATGCTAATCATGTTAGCATCTTGTTAAATACATGCTAACAACATGGTAATCATGCTAGCATCATGCTAGCATTATGCTAATGATGTTAGCATGTTCTTAGCATTATGCTAACATGATTAGCATCTTGTTAAAATCATGCTAGCAACATGGTAATCATGCTAGCATCATGCTAGCATTATGCTAATCATGTTAGCATGTTTGCTAGCATTATGCTAACATGATTAGCATCTTGTTTAAAACATGCTAACAGCATGCTAAGGGTGTTAGCATCATGCTAGCAACATGCTAATCATGTTAGCATGTTGTTAACATAATGCTAACATGATTAGCATCTTGTTAAAATAATGCTAGCAACATGGTAATCATGCTAGCATCATGCTAGTATTATGCTAATCATATTAGCATTTTGCTAGCATTATGCTAACATGACTAGCATTTTGTTTAAAACATGCTAGCAGCATGCTTAGGGTGTTAGCATCATGCTAGCAACATGCAAATCATGTTAGCATTTTGCTAAAAACATCCTAGCAGGACGGTAATTATGTTAGCATCATGCTAATCAAGAGTGCCGAGTTTTGCCACTGCAAGCACCATTCACATTTTCTTCAGGAAATGTACATTCTAGTATTGTAATTACTATTCACCTGAACAAAACTTTGGCACGTAACTCGTCCCGCACCGTTTGTCGTAGACCCACGAATGAGGTGTCAAATCGACCGGCTTATTGAGGATAGGTGTGCTATGACTTTTCTAAGCGATCGGGTGTACGATGTTCGCACAGCGTACGAAAAAACGGCTGAAAAAACTCCCATAGATACCATGGGGGCCAAATCTGTGAGATCATATCTTTGGTTTAGAAGGTCGTAGAGACTTGGGGCTGGGCTCTTTTGATTCGGCCAGCCAATAAGTAGTGACACAGCAACTTCATAGCCACGCCCTAGCAACCAATTACAGCACCCTAGCAACCGAGTCAGGTGTTTTGCCACTGCAAGCACCATTCACATTTTCTTCAGGAAATGTACATTCTAGTTATTATTATTATTCCACACAAAATTTTGGCGCGCTACTCCTCCCGCAGCTTTTGTCCTAGACCCATGAATGAGGTGTCAAATCGACCGGCTTATTGAGGAGAGGTGTGCTATGACTTTTCTAAGCGATCAGGTGTACGATGTTCGTCCGACGGGCGAAAAATCGGGCGAAAAATCCCATAGACTTAACATTGGGACGAACTTTGACAAGTCATAACTCTGGATCACAATGTCATAGAGACAAGGGGGTGGGCTCATTTTACTCAGGCAACCAATCAGTCTATCAAGATAATTTTAAAGCTATCAAGCCACGCCCTAGCAACCATAGAGAGTACCTTAGTAACAAGCTCCATAGACTTCCATTGAAAAAGATCAAAGGAATATCTTTGGATAGGAGTGTCATACAAACATGAGAGTGGGCTCGTTTGACTCGAGGCAGCAAACCGCCAATCACAAATAACCTTAAAGCCATCATAGCCACGCCTTAGCAACCATTTTAGAGCACCCTAGCAACCCAAAGCATAGGCAGATATCTTCAAATCTGAATATCATAGAGGCATGGGGGTTGGTTTATATCATTCATACTGGCAAGCAGCCTTTGGTTTATCATTACTGGCAGCTGCCAAGCCACTCCCTAGCAACCAAACAGAGTACCCTAGCAACCGTTTTGCAAGATCTATATCTCTGCATCAGAACATCGTAAAGACATGGGTGTTGGTTTATATTGTCAAGCAGCCTTTGGAGTATCATCATTGGTAGCTGCCAAGCCACTCCCTAGCAACCAAACAGAGTACCCTAGCAACCGTTTAGCAATATCTATATCTCTGCATCAGAGCATCATAGAGACATGGCGGATGGCTCTTTTGACTAATGCTAGCAAACTGGGCTTCCAACATGCTACACATGCTAGCAGTGAATAGCTACATGCTAATAGTGATTAGCTTAGGGTTTAAACATGACACAAACTAGTAAAAATGTGTTAGCATCATGCTGGTAACATGCTAATTGTGTTAGCATCATGTTAGTAGCATGCTAATCATGTTAGCATCATGGTAGAAAACATGCTAATCATTTTAGCATCATGCTAGCAAACATGCTAATCATGTTATCATCTTGTTAAAACCATGCTAATCATGTTAGCATGTTGCTAGCATTATGCTAACATGATTAGCATATTGTTTAAAACATGTTAGCAGCATGCTAAGGGTGTTAGCATCATGGTTGCAACATGCTAATCATGTTAGCATCTTGCTAAAAACATCCTAGCAGGACGGTAATTATGTTAGCATAGTTTTGCCACTGCAAGCACCATTCACATTTTCTTCAGGAAATGTACATTCTAGTATTGTAATTACTATTCACCTGAACAAAACTTTGGCGCGTAACTCGTCCGGCACCGTTTGTAGTAGACCCACGAATGAGGTGTCAAATCGACCGGCTTATTGAGGAGAGGTGTGCTATGACTTTTCTAAGCGATCGGGTGTACGATGTTCGCACAGCGTACAAAAAAAACGGCTGAAAAAACTCCCATAGACTTAACATGGGGTCCAAATCTGTGAGATCATATCTTTGGATCAGAAGTTCGTAGAGACTTGGGGCTGGGCTCTTTTGATTCGGCCAGCCAATAAGTAGTGACACAGCAGCTTCATAGCCACGCCCTAGCAATCAATTACAGCAACCTAGCAACCGAGTCCGGTGTTTTGCCACTGCAAGCACCATTCACATTTTCTTCAGGAAATGTACATTCTAGTTATTATTATTATTCTTAGACTAAATTTCTAAATGCATCTCCTCCTAGACTGTTCAAGCTACAACCACCAAACTCGGACTAGACCTTCAGACTATTCTGACTTAGTGTGCTATATCTTTTCAGACCGATCAGACTTACGGTTTTCCTAAAAAAGCTGATTAAAACTTGGAAAAATCCCATTGACTTTCATTGACGGAATGTTCAAATGAGCCAAGACTATTCAAACTCCAACTGTCAAAATTCAAATTTTGACAGTTGGAGAGGCTCATCAGACTCTATTAGATGCCATTCTATGTACTATTTCTAATCCATTGAGACTCATTCAAATTTCCATTCTATCTAATATCTATCTATCTATCTATCTATCTATCTATCTATCTATCTATCTATCTATCTATCTATCTATCTATCTATCTATCTATCTATCTATCTATTTCTCTTTCTAATCTATCTATCTATCTATCTATCTATCTATCTATCTATCTATCTATCTATCTATCTATCTATCTATCTATCTATTTCTCTTTCTAATCTATCTATCTATCTATCTATTTCTCTTTCTAATCTATCTATCTATCTATCTATCTATTTCTAATCTATCTATCTATCGATCTATCTATCTATCTATTTCTCTTTCTAATCTATCTATCAATCTATCTATCTATCAAACTAAATCTATCTATTTCTCTTTCTAATCTATCTGTCTATCTATCCCTTCTCATCTATCTATCAATCTATCTTTCTTCTCATCTATCACTTCTCATCTATCTATTTATCTATCTATCACTTCTCATCTATCTCTCTTCTCATCTATCACTTCTCATCTATCTCTCTTCTCATCTATCACTTCTCATCTATCTCTCTTCTCATCTATCACTTCTCATCTATCTCTCTATCTATCTATCTATGATCAACTCTCAGCAACCACCCAAACCAACCTAGCAACCACCCAGAACATCATGGCAACTGCATAGCAACCACACAAATCACCCTGGCATCATCCTAGCAACCAGCCTGGATACAATAGCAACCACATAGCAACACCATGGAAACCACCCCGAGTACCCTAGCAACCGCATAGCAACACCCTAGCAACCACCCCGAGTACCCTAGCAACCGCATAGCAACACCCTAGCAACCACCCCGAGTACCCTGGCAACCGCATATGAACACCCTAGCAACCACCCCGAGTACCCTAGCAACTGCATAGCAACACCTTAGCAACCACCCCGAGTACCCTAGAAACCGCATAGCAACACCTTAGCAACGACCCCGAGTACCCTAGCAAACACCTTAGCAACCACCCCGAGTACCCTAGCAACCGCATAGCAACACCCTAGCAACCACCCCGAGTACCCTAGCAACCGCATAGCAACACCCTAGCAACCACCCGAGTACCCTAGCAACCGCACAGCAACACCTTAGCAACCACCCAGAGTACCATAGCAACCGCATAGCAACACCCTGGCAACCACCCCGAGTACCCTAGCAACCGAATAGCAACACCTTAGCAACCACCCCGAGTACCCTAGCAACACCTTAGCAACCAAACAGAGTACCCTAGTAACCATTTTGCAAAATCTGTATCTCTGCATCAGAACATCTTCCAGACATGGGGGTTGGTTTATATTGTCAAGCAGCCTTTGGAGTATCATCACTTGTAGCTGCCAAGCCACTCCCTAGCAACCAAACAGAGTACCCTAGCAACCGTTTTGCAAAATCTATATCTCTGCATCAGTACATCGTAGAGACATGGCGGTTGGCTCTTTTGACTCATGCTAGCAATCTGGACTTCCAACATGCTAGCAGTGAATAGCTACATGCTAATAGTGATTAGCTAAGTGCTAAAGTGGGCTAAGAACATGCTAATAACTCTATAAAAACTCCATAGTATCCATCTGTGACAATTACCTATCTATCTATCTATCTATCTATCTATCTATCTATCTATCTATCTATCTATCTATCTATCTAATAAAACTTAAACTTTCAAACTTCAAACTTTTAAAACTTCTTCAAACTTTCTGGCTATGCTTTTTCAAGCCAACTTAAAGTTTGTCCTCAAACTTTTTTATCTAGTTATTATTATTATTCTGAGACTAAAATTTCTGACTCTAACTCCTCTTAGGGCTTTAACTCTACAAACTCCAAACTCGGGTCAGACCTTCAAACTGTTCTGACTTAGTGTGCTATATCTTTTCTAACTGATCCGACTTACGGTTTTCCTAAAAATGGCAATTTAAACTCCCAACTTTAAAAATCCCATTGACTTTCATTGACCAACTGTTCAAATGAGCCAAGAGTACGGAAGCCCATTAGACTCAAAACTCAAATAGACTCAATTAAACTGCCATGCTATGTACTGTTTCTAATCCATTGAAACTCATTCAAACTCATCTATCTCTCACTAATATCTATCTCACTAATAACTATCTATCCATCTAACTAATAACTATCTGACTAATATCTATCTAACTTATATCTATCTAACTAATAACTATCTATCCAACTAATATTTATCTAACTAATATCTATCTATCTAACTAATAACTATCTATCCATCCAACTAATATCTATCTAACTAATAACCATCTATCCATCTAACTAATATCTATCTAACTAATAACTATCTATCTAACTATTTATCTAACTAATATCTATATAACTAACTAATATCTATCTATCTATCTATCTATCTAACTAATATCTATCTATTTATCTATCTATTTATCTATCTATCTATCTATCTATCTATCTATCTATCTATCTATCTATCTATCTATCTATCTATCTATCTATCTATCTATCTATCTATCTATCTATCTATCTATATATCTATCTATCTATCTATCTAACTTATAACTATCTATCCATCCAACTAATATCTATCTAAATAATAACTATCCAACTAATATCTATCTAAATAATAACTATCCAACTAATATCTATCTAAATAATAACTATCATCTAACTAATATCTATCTAACTAAAAACTATCTAACTATTAACTATCTAATTAATATCTACTGTATCTAACTAACTAATAACTATCTATCTATCTAATATCGAACTAATAACTATCTATCTATCCAACTAATATCTAATAACTATCCAACTAATATCTATCTAACTAATAACTATCTAACTAATATCTATCTATCCATCTAACTAATATCTATCTAACTAATAAATATCATATATAGAAACTCCTAGCAACCTCATAGCAATACCCTAGCAACCAAACAGAGTACCCTAGCAACCGTTTTGCAAAATCTATATCTCTGCATCAGAGCATCGTAAAGACATGGGGGTTGGTTTATATTGTCAAGTAGCCTTTGAAGTATCATTGGTAGCTGCCAAGCCACTCCCTAGCAACCAAACAGTACCTTAGTAACCGTTTTGCAAGATCTATATCTCTGCATCAGAACATCGTACAGACATGGGGGTTGGTTTATATTGTTAAGCAGCCTTTGGAGTATCATCATTGGTAGCTGCCGAGCCACTCCCTAGCAACCAAACAGAGTACCCTAGCAACCGTTTTGCAAGATCTATATCTCTGCATCAGAACATCGTAAAGACATGGGGGTTGGTTTATATTGTCAAGCAGCCTTTGGAGTATCATCATTGGTAGCTGCCGAGCCACTCCCTAGCAACCAAACAGTACCATAGCAACCGTTTTGCAAGATCTATATCTCTGTATCAGAACATCGTACAGACATGGGGGTTGGTTTATATTGTCAAGTAGCCTTTGGAGTATCATCATTGGTAGCTGCCGAGCCACTCCCTAGCAACCAAACAGTACCCTAGCAACCATTTTGCAAAATCTATATCTCTGCATCAGAATATCGTAAAGACATGGGGGTTGGTTTATATTGTCAAGCAGCCTTGGAGTATCATCATTGGTAGCTGCCAAGCCACTCCCTAGCAACCAAACAGTACCCTAGCAACCGTTTTGCAAGATCTATATCTCTGCATCAGAACATCGTACAGACATGGGGGTTGGTTTATATTGTCAAGTAGCCTTTGGAGTATCATCATTGGTAGCTGCCGAGCCACTCCCTAGCAACCAAACAGTACCCTAGCAACCGTTTTGCAAGATCTATATCTCTGCATCAGAACATCGTAAAGACATGGGGGTTGGTTTATATTGTCAAGCAGCCTTTGGAGTATCATCATTGGTAGCTGCCAAGCCACTCCCTAGCAACCAAACAGAGTACCCTAGCAACCGTTTTGCAAGATCTATATCTCTGCATCAAAACATCGTAGAGACATGGGGTTTGGTTTATATTGTCAAGCAGTCTTTGGATTATTATCATTGGTAGCTGCCAAGCCACTCCCTAGCAACCAAACTGTACCCTAGCAACCGTTTTGCAAGATATATATCTCTGCATCAAAACATCGTAGAGACATGGGGTTTGGTTTATATTGTCAAGCAATCTTTGGAGTATTATCATTGGTAGCTGCCATGCCACTCCCTAGCAACCAAACAGTACCCTAGCAACCGTTTTGTAAGATCTATATCTCTGCATCAGAACATTGTAGAGACATGGCGGTTGGCTCTTTTGACTCATGCTAGCAATCTCTACTTCCAACATGCTACACATGCTAGCAGTGAATAGCTACATGCTAATATCTATTAGCTAAGTGCTAAAGTAGGCTAAGAACATGCTAATAACTCTATAAAACTCCATAGTAACCATCTGTGACAACTATCTATCTATCTATCTATCAAACTAAATCTATCTATCTAAACTACTAAACTTAAACTTTCAAACTTCAAACTTCAAACTTTCAAACTTTCAAACTTCAAACTTCAAACTTTCAAACTTCAAACTGAAAACTTTTAAAACTATTTCAAACTTTCTGGACTGGCTTTTTCAAGCCAACTTAAAGTTTGTCTTCAAACTTTTTTATCTAGTTATTATTAATATTCTTCTGAGACTAAAATTTCGGACTCTAACTCCTCTTAGGGCTTTAACTCTACAAACTCCAAACTCGGGTCAGACCTTCAAACTGTTCTGACTTAGTGTGCTATATCTTTTCTAACTGATCCGACTTACGGTTTTCCTAAAAATGGCAATTTAAACTCGGAAAAATCCCATTGACTTTCATTGACCAACTGTTCAAATGAGCCAAGAGTACGGAAGCCCATTAGACTCAAAACTCAAATAGACTCAATTAAACTGCCATGCTATGTACTGTTTCTAATCCATTGAAACTCATTCAAACTCATCTATCTCTCACTAATATCTATCTCACTAATAACTATCTATCCATCTAACTAATAACTCTCTGACTAATATCTATCTAACTTATGTCTATCTAACTAATAACTATCTATCCATCTAACTAATATTTATCTAACTAATATCTATCTATCTAACTAATAACTATCTATCCATCCAACTAATATCTATCTAACTAATATCTATATAACTAACTAATATCTATCTATCTATCTATCTATCTATCTATCTATCTATCTAACTAATATCTATCTAACTATTAACTATCTAACTAATATCTATATAACTAACTAATATCTATCTATCTATCTATCTATCTATCTATCTATCTATCTATCTATCTATCTATCTATCTATCTAATATCTATCTATCTATCTATCTATCTAATAACTATCTATCCATCCAACTAATATCTATCTAAATAATAACTATCCAACTAATATCTATCTAAATAATAACTATCATCTAACTAATATCTATCTAACTAAAATTATCTAACTATTAACTATCTAATTAATATCTACTGTATCTAACTAACTAATAACTATCTATCTATTTAATATCGAACTAATAACTATCTATCTATCTATCTATCTATCCAACTAATATCTAATAATTATCCAACTAATAACTATTTAACTAATATCTATCTATCCATCTAACTAATATCTATCTAACTAATGAATATCATATATAGAAACTCCTAGCAACCTCATAGCAATACCCTAGCAACCAAACAGAGTACCCTAGCAACCGTTTTGCAAAATCTATATCTCTGCATCAGAACATCGTAAAGACATGGGGGTTGGTTTATATTGTTAAGTAGCCTTTGGAGTATCATCATTGGTAGCTGCCGAGCCACTCCCTAGCAACCAAACAGTACCCTAGCAACCGTTTTGCAAGATCTATATCTCTGCATCAGAACATCGTAAAGACATGGGGGTTGGTTTATATTGTCAAGTAGCCTTTGGAGTATCATCATTGGTAGCTGCCAAGCCACTCCCTAGCAACCAAACAGTACCCTAGCAACCGTTTTGCAAGATCTATATCTCTGCATCAGAACATCGTACAGACATTGGGGTTGGTTTATATTGTCAAGTAGCCTTTGAAGTATCATCATTGGTAGCTGCCAAGCCACTCCCTAGCAACCAAACAGTACCTTAGCAACCGTTTTGCAAGATCTATATCTCTGCATCAGTACATCGTACAGACATGGGGGTTAGTTTATATTGTTAAGCAGCCTTTGGAGTATCATCATTGGTAGCTGCCGAGCCACTCCCTAGCAACCAAACAGTACCCTAGCAACCGTTTTGCAAGATCTATATCTCTGCATCAGAACATCGTAAAGACATGGGGGTTGGTTTATATTGTCAAGCAGCCTTTGGAGTATCATCATTGGTAGCTGCCAAGCCACTCCCTAGCAACCAAAAAGTACCCTAGCAACCATTTTGCAAAATCTATATCTCTGCATCAGAATATCGTAAAGACATGGGGGTTGGTTTATATTGTCAAGCAGCCTTTGGAGTATCATCATTGGTAGCTGTCAAGCCACTCCCTAGTAACCAAACAGTACCCTAGCAACCGTTTTGCAAGATCTATATCTCTGCATCAGAACATCGTACAGACATGGGGGTTGGTTTATATTGTCAAGTAGCCTTTGGAGTATCATCATTGGTAGCTGCCGAGCCACTCCCTAGCAACCAAACAGTACCCTAGCAACCGTTTTGCAAGATCTATATCTCTGCATCAGAACATCGTAAAGACATGGGGGTTGGTTTATATTGTCAAGCAGCCTTTGGAGTATCATCATTGGTAGCTGCCGAGCCACTCCCTAGCAACCAAACAGAGTACCCTAGCAACCGTTTTGCAAGATCTATATCTCTGCATCAAAACATCGTAGAGACATGGGGTTTGGTTTATATTGTCAAGCAGTCTTTGGAGTATTATCATTGGTAGCTGCCAAGCCACTCCCTAGCAACCAAACTGTACCCTAGCAACCGTTTTGCAAGATATATATCTCTGTATCAAAACATCGTAGAGACATGGGGTTTGGTTTATATTGTCAAGCAATCTTTGGAGTATTATCATTGGTAGCTGCCATGCCACTCCCTAGCAACCAAACAGTACCCTAGCAACCGTTTTGTAAGATCTATATCTCTGCATCAGAACATTGTAGAGACATGGCGGTTGGCTCTTTTGACTCATGCTAGCAATCTCTACTTCCAACATGCTACACATGCTAGCAGTGAATAGCTACATGCTAATATCTATTAGCTAAGTGCTAAAGTAGGCTAAGAACATGCTAATAACTCTATAAAACTCCATAGTAACCATCTGTGACAACTATCTATCTATCTATCTATCTATCAAACTAAATCTATCTATCTATCTATCTATCTATCTATCTATCTATCTATCTAAACTACTAAACTTAAACTTTCAAACTTCAAACTGAAAACTTTTAAAACTATTTCAAACTTTCTGGACTGGCTTTTTCAAGCCAACTTAAAGTTTGTCTTCAAACTTTTTTATCTAGTTAAGTTGGCTTGAAAGAGCCAACTTACTGATCTACGTCTTAAGCTTACTATTATTATTCTTCTTAGACTAAATTTCTAAATGCTACTCCTCCTAGACTGTTCAAGCTACAACCACCAAACTCGGACTAGACCTTCAGACTGTTCTGACTTAGTGTGCTATATCTTTTCAGACTGATCCGACTTACGGTTTTCCTAAAAATGCTGATTAAAACTGAAAAAAACTCCCATTGACTCCCATTGAAAATCTGAACATTCCATCAAACTCCAACTGTCAAAAATTCAAATCTAAACACACTGAAGCCCATTAAACTCAATGAAGCTTCCATTCTATGTACTATTACTGAGCCATTTAAACTCATTCAAACTCTATCTATCTATCTATCTATCTATCTATCTATCTATCTAACTCATTCAAACTCATCTATCTATCTGTCTGTCTATCTATCTATCTATCTATATATCTATCTATCTATCTTCTCATCTATCTATCTATCTATCTATCTATCTATCTATCTATCTATCTATCTATCTATCTATCTATCTATCTATCTATCTATCTATCTATCTATCTATCTATCTATCTATCTATCTATCTATCTATCTATCTATCCATCACTTCTCATCTATCTATCTATCCATCTATCTATCACTTCTCATCTATCAATCTATCTATCACTTCTCATCTATCTCTCTTCTCATCTATCTCTCGTCTCATCTATCGCTCTATCTCTCTATCTCTCTTCTCATCTATCACTTCTCATCTATCTCTCTTCTCATCTATCATTTCTCATCTATCTCTCTTCTCATCTATCTCTTCTCATCTATCACTTCTCATCTATCTATCTATCTATCTATCTATCTATCTATCTATCATTCAAACTCATCTATCTATGTATCTATGTATCTATCTATGTATGTATCTATCTATCTATCTATCTATCTTCTCATCTATCACTTCTCATCTATCTCTCTTCTCATTTATCTATCTCTCCTCTCGACTATCTTTCTTCTCATCTATCACTTCTCATCTATCTTTTCTCATCTATCTCTCTTTTCATTTATCTATCTCTCCTCTCGACTATCTTTCTTCTCATCTATCACTTCTCATCTATCTTTTCTCATCTATCTCTCTTCTCATCTATCATCTTATCTATCACTTCTCATATATCTCTCTTCTCATCTATCTCTCTTCTCATCTATGACTTCTCATCTATCTATTAACTCATTCAAATTCATAAACTCTATCTATCTATCTATCTATCTATGATCAACTCACATAGCAACCACCCAAAATAACCTAGCAACCACCCAGAACACCATGGCAACTGCATAGCAACCACACAAATCACCCTGGTATCATCCTAGCAACCAGCCTGGGTACAACAGCAACTGCATAGCAACACCATAGCAACCACCCCGAGTACCCTAGCAACCGCATAGCAACACCTTAGCAACCACCCAGAGTACCCTAGCAACTGCATAGCAACACCATAGCAACCAACCAGAGTGCCCTAGCAACCATTTTGCAAAATCTATATCTCTGCATCAGAACATCGTCCAGACATGGGGGTTGGTTTATATTGTCAAGCAGCCTTTGGAGTATCATCATTGGTAGCTGGCAAGCCACTCCCTAGCAACCAAACAGTACCCCAGTAACCATTTTGCAAAATCTATATCTCTGCATCAGAACATTGTCCAGACATGGGGGTTGGTTTATATTGTCAAGCAGCCTTTGGAGTATCATCATTGGTAGCTGGCAAGCCACTCCCTAGCAACCAAACAGAGTACCCTAGCAACCGTTTTGCAAAATCTATATCTCTGCATCAGAACATCGTACAGACATGGCGGTTGGCTCTTTTGACTCATGCTAGCAATCTGGACTTCCAACATGCTAGCAGTGAATAGCTACATGCTAATAGTGATTAGCTAAGTGCTAAAGTGGGCTAAGAAAAAGCTAATAACTCTATAAAAACTACATAGTATCCATCTGTGACAACTACCAATCTATTTATCAATCTATCTATCTAATAAAACTTAAACTTTCAAACTTTAAACTTTTAAAACTTCTTCAAACTTTCTGACTATGCTTTTTCAAGCCAACTTAAAGTTTGTCCTCAAACTTTTTTATCTAGTTAAGTTGGCTTGAAAAAGCCAACTTACTGATATTGTACTTAAGCTTATTAAGTTGGCTTGAAAGAGCCAACTTACTGATCTTCTATTTAAGCTTATTATTAATGGTGCTTGCCAAAGGCAAAGCTCCATTCTTATTCTTCTGCATACTTATTATTATAATTAATGGTGCTTGCCAAAGGCAAAGCTCCATTCTTATTCTCCTGCATACTTATTATTATTATTATTATTATTAATGGTGCTTGCCAAAGGCAAAGCTCCATTCTTAATCTTCTGCATACTTATTATTATTCTTCTTCTTCTGGACACTTTCGTCTGCGCGTAACTCGTCCCGCAGTTTTTGTCATAGACCCACGAATGAGGTGTCAAATCGACCGGCCTATTGAGGAGTGGTGTGCTATGACTTTTATAAGCGATCGGGTGTACGATGTTCGTCCGGCGGGCGAAAAATCGGGCGAAAAATCCCATAGACTTAACATTGCGATGAACTTTGACGAGTCATAGCTCCTAACGAGAATTTCGTAGAAACATGTGAGTTACCACGTTTGAAGAGGCTGACAGGCTCTCTCAGACCATACCTCAAAATGGGGTGTAAGTTATACCCCTGGGGCGCAAGAGCTTCCCAAATTTGCCCCATAGACATACTATGGTGAAGCCGTGCCCATGAACCAGGAAGTACTGTGTTTTTCCTACTATGGGAAATTACATAGGGATTTTGTATTGAACATAACTCTGGATCACAATGACATAGAGACAAGGGGGTGGGCTCATTTCACTCAGGTGACCAATCAGTCTCCCAGGATCATTGTGAAGCTATCAAGCCACGCCCTAGCAACCATATAGAGCACCATAGCAACAAGTTCCATAGACTTCCATTGAAAAAGATCAAAGGAATATCTTTGGATAGAAGTGTCATAGAAACATGACGGTGAGCTCATTTGACTCGGGGCAGCAAACGGCCAATCACGAATCACCTTCAAGACCTCCTAGCCACGCCCTAGCAACCATTAAGAGCACCCTAGCCACACAAAGCAAAGAGGGATATCTTCAAATCTGAATATCATGCAAGCATGGGGGTTGGTTTAAATCATTCATACTGGCAAGCAGCCTTTGGTGTATCATCATTGGCAGCTGCCAAGCCACTCCCTAGCAACCAAACAGAGTACCCTAGCAACCGTTTTTCAAGATGTATATCTCTGCATCAGAACATCGTACAGACATGGGGGTTGGATTATATTGTCAAGCAGCCTTTGGAGTATCATCATTGGTAGCTGCCAAGCCACTCCTTAGCAACCAAACAGAGTACCCTAGCAACTGTTTAGCAAGACCTATATCTCTGCATCAGAGCATCATAGAGACATGGCGGTTGGCTCTTTTGACTCATGCTAGCAATCTGGACTTCCAACATGATACACATGCTAGCAGTGAATAGCTACATGCTAATAGTGATTAGCTTAGGGTTTAAACATGACACAAACTAGTGAAAATGTGTTAGCATGATGATAGTAGCATGCTAATCATGTTAGCAAACATGTTAATCATGTTAGCATGTTGTTAACATTATGCTAACATGGTTAGCATTTTGCTAAAAACATGTTAACAGTATGCTACGGGTGTTAACATCATGGTGGCAACATGCTAATCATGTTAGCATGTAGCTAGCATTATGCTAACATGATTAGCATCTTGATAAACACATCCTAGCAATATGCTAAGGGTGTTAGCATCATGCTACCATCATGCTAATCAAGAGTGCCGAGTTTTGCCACTGCAAGCACCATTCACATTTTCTTCAGGAAATGTACATTCTAGTTATTAATGGTGCTTGCCAAAGGCAAAGCTCCATTCTTATTCTCCTGCATACTTATTATTATTATTATTATTATTATTCCACACAAAATTTTGGCGCGCTACTCCTCCCGCAGCTTTTGTCCTAGACCCATGAATGAGGTGTCAAATCGACCGGCTTATTGAGGAGAGGTGTGCTATGACTTTTATAAGCGATCGGGTGTACGATGTTCGTCCGACGGGCGAAAAATCGGGCGAAAAATCCCATAGACTTAACATTGGGACGAACTTTGACAAGTCATAACTCTGGATCACAATGTCATAGAGACAAGGGGGTGGGCTCATTTTACTCAGGCAACCAATCAGTCTATCAAGATAATTTTAAAGCTATCAAGCCACGCCCTAGCAACCATAGAGAGTACCTTAGCAACAAGTTCCATAGACTTCCATTGAAAAAGATCAAAGGAATATCTTTGGATAGGAGTGTCATAGAAACATGAGGGTGGGCTCATTTGACTCGGGGCAGCAAACGGCCAATCACGAATCACCTTCAAGATATCATAGCCACGCCCTAGCAACTATTTAGAGCACCCTAGCAACTCAAAGCATAGAGGGGATATCTTCAAATCTGAACATCATAGAGGAATGGGGGTTGGTTTATATCATTCATACTGGCAAGCAGCCTTTGGTTTATCATTACTGGCAGCTGCCAAGCCACTCCCTAGCAACCAAACAGAGTACCCTAGCAACCGTTTTGCAAGATCTATATCTCTGCATCAGAACATCGTAGAGACATGGGTGTTGGTTTATATTGTCAAGCAGCCTTTGGAGTATCATCATTGGTAGCTACCAAGCCACTCCCTAGCAACCAAACAGAGTACCCTAGCAACCGTTTTGAAACACCTATATTTCTGCATCAGAACATTATAGAGACATGGCGGTTGGCTCTTTTGACTCATGCTAGCAAACTGGACTTCCACCATGCTACACATGCTAGCAGTGAATAGCTACATGCTAATAGTGATTAGCTTAAGGTTTAAACATGACACAAACTAGTAAAAATGTGTTAGAATAATGCTAGTGGCATGTTAATTGTGTTAGCATGATGCTAGTAGCATGCTAATCATGTTAGCATCATGTTAGCAAACATGCTAATCATGTTAGCATCTTGTTAAATACATGCTAACAACATGGTAATCATGCTAGCATCATGCTAGCATTATGCTAATGATGTTAGCATGTTGCTAACATTATGCTAACATGATTAGCATCTTGTTAAAATCATGCTAACAACATGGTAATCATGCTAGCATCATGCTAGCATTATGCTAATCATGTTAGCATGTTTGCTAGCATTATGCTAACATGATTAGCATCTTGTTTAAAACATGCTAGCAGCATGCTAAGGGTGTTAGCATCATGCTAGCAACATGCTAATCATGTTAGCATGTTGCTAACATAATGCTAACATGATTAGCATTTGGTTAAAATAATGCTAGCAACATGGTAATCATGCTAGCATCATGCTAGCATTATGCTAATCATGTTAGCATGTTGCTAGCATTATGCTAACATGACTAGCATTTTGTTTAAAACATGCTAGCAGCATGCTTAGGGTGTTAGCATCATGCTATCAACATGCTAATCATGTTAGCATCTTGTTAAAAACATGCTATCAAAATGGTAATCATGCTAGCATCATGTTACCATTATGCTAATCATGTTAGCATGTTGCTAGCATTATGCTAACATGATTAGCATCTTGTTAAAATCATGGTAGCAACATGGTAATCATGCTAGCATCATGCTAGCATTATGCTAATCATGTTAGCATGTTTTGCTAGCATTATGCTAACATGATTAGAATCTTGCTAAAAACATGCTGGCATCATGCTATGGGTGTTAGCATCATGCTAGCAACATGTTAATCTGTTAGCATCTTGCTAAAAACATCCTAGCAGGACGGTAATTATGTTAGCATCATGCTAATCAAGAGTGCTGAGTTTTGCCACTGCAAGCACCATTCACATTTTCTTCAGGAAATGTACATTCTAGTATTGTAATTACTATTCACCTGAACAAAACTTTGCCGCGTAACTCGTCCCGCACCGTTTGTCGTAGACCCACGAATGAGGTGTCAAATCGACCGGCTTATTGAGGATAGGTGTGCTATGACTTTTCTAAGCGATCGGGTGTACGATGTTCGCACAGCGTACGAAAAAACGGCTGAAAAAACTCCCATAGACAACATGGGGGCCAAATCTGTGAGATCATATCTTTGGTTTAGAAGGTCGTAGAGACTTGGGGCTGGGCTCTTTTGATTCGGCCAGCCAATAAGTAGTGACACAGCAACTTCATAGCCACGCCCTAGCAACCAATTACAGCACCCTAGCAACCGAGTCAGGTGTTTTGCCACTGCAAGCACCATTCACATTTTCTTCAGGAAATGTACATTCTAGTTAATGGTGCTTGCCAAAGGCAAAGCTCCATTCTTATTCTCCTGCATACTTATTATTATTATTATTATTATTATTATTATTATTCCACACAAAATTTTGGCGCGCTACTCCTCCCGCAGCTTTTGTCCTAGACCCATGAATGAGGTGTCAAATCGACCGGCTTATTGAGGAGAGGTGTGCTATGACTTTTATAAGCGATCGGGTGTACGATGTTCGTCCGACGGGCGAAAAATCGGGCGAAAAATCCCATAGACTTAACATTGGGACGAACTTTGACAAGTCATAACTCTGGATCACAATGTCATAGAGACAAGGGGGTGGGCTCATTTTACTCAGGCAACCAATCAGTCTATCAAGATAATTTTAAAGCTATCAAGCCACGCCCTAGCAACCATAGAGAGTACCTTAGCAACAAGTTCCATAGACTTCCATTGAAAAAGATCAAAGGAATATCTTTGGATAGGAGTGTCATAGAAACATGAGGGTGGGCTCATTTGACTCGGGGCAGCAAACGGCCAATCACGAATCACCTTCAAGATATCATAGCCACGCCCTAGCAACTATTTAGAGCACCCTAGCAACTCAAAGCATAGAGGGGATATCTTCAAATCTGAACATCATAGAGGAATGGGGGTTGGTTTATATCATTCATACTGGCAAGCAGCCTTTGGTTTATCATTACTGGCAGCTGCCAAGCCATTCCCTAGCAACCAAACAGAGTACCCTAGCAACCGTTTTGCAAGATCTATATCTCTGCATCAGAACATCGTAGAGACATGGGTGTTGGTTTATATTGTCAAGCAGCCTTTGGAGTATCATCATTGGTAGCTACCAAGCCACTCCCTAGCAACCAAACAGAGTACCCTAGCAACCGTTTTGAAACACCTATATTTCTGCATCAGAACATTATAGAGACATGGCGGTTGGCTCTTTTGACTCATGCTAGCAAACTGGACTTCCACCATGCTACACATGCTAGCAGTGAATAGCTACATGCTAATAGTGATTAGCTTAAGGTTTAAACATGACACAAACTAGTAAAAATGTGTTAGAATAATGCTAGTGGCATGTTAATTGTGTTAGCATGATGCTAGTAGCATGCTAATCATGTTAGCATCATGTTAGCAAACATGCTAATCATGTTACCATCTTGTTAAATACATGCTAACAACATGGTAATCATGCTAGCATCATGCTAGCATTATGCTAATGATGTTAGCATGTTGCTAACATTATGCTAACATGATTAGCATCTTGTTAAAATCATGCTAAAAACATGGTAATCATGCTAGCATCATGCTAGCATTATGCTAATCATGTTAGCATGTTTGCTAGCATTATGCTAACATGATTAGCATCTTGTTTAAAACATGCTAGCAGCATGCTAAGGGTGTTAGCATCATGCTAGCAACATGCTAATCATGTTAGCATGTTGCTAACATAATGCTAACATGATTAGCATTTGGTTAAAATAATGCTAAGCAACATGGTAATCATGCTAGCATCATGCTAAGATTATGCTAATCATGTTAGCATGTTGCTAGCATTATGCTAACATGACTAGCATTTTGTTTAAAACATGCTAGTAGCATGCTTAGGGTGTTAGCATCATGCTAGCAAATGCTAATCATGTTAGCATCTTGTTAAAATCATGCTACAATACTGGTAATCATGCTAGCATCATGTTACCATTATGCTAATCATGTTAGCATGTTGCTAGCATTATGCTAACATGATTAGCATCTTGTTAAAATCATGGTAGCAACATGGTAATCATGCTAGCATCATGCTAGCATTATGCTAATCATGTTAGCATGTTTTGCTACCATTATGCTAACATGATTAGAATCTTGCTAAAAACATGCTGGCATCATGCTATGGGTGTTAGCATCATGTTAGCAACATGCTAATCTGTTAGCATCTTGCTAAAAACATCCTAGCAGGACGGTAATTATGTTAGCATCATGCTAATCAAGAGTGCTGAGTTTTGCCACTGCAAGCACCATTCACATTTTCTTCAGGAAATGTACATTCTAGTATTGTAATTACTATTCACCTAGACAAAACTTTGGCGCGTAACTCGTCCCGCATCGTTTGTCACAGACCCACGAATGAGGTGTCAAATCGACCGGCTTATTGAGGAGAGGTGTGCTATGACTTTTCTAAGCGATCAGGTGTACGATGTTCGCACAGTGTACGAAAAAAACGTCTGAAAAAACTCCCATAGACTTAACATTGGGTCAAAATCTGTGAGATCATATCTTTGGATCAGAAGTTCATAGAGACTTGGGGCTGGGCTCTTTTGATTCGGCCAGCCAATAATTAGTGACACAGCAACTTCATAGCCACACCCTAGCAACCAATTACAGCACCCTAGCAACCGGTGCTGAATTTTGCCACTGCAAGCACCATTCACATTTTCTTCAGGAAATGTACATTCTAGTTAATGGTGCTTGCCAAAGGCAAAGCTCCATTCTTATTCTTCTGCATACTTATTATTCTTCTTCTTCTTCTTCTGGACACAATTTCTGCGCGCTACTCCTCCCGCAGTTTTTGTCATAGACCCATGAATGAGGTGTCAAATCGACCGGCTCATTGAGGACAGGTGTGCTATGACTTTTATAAGCGATCGGGTGTACGATGTTCGTCCGGCGGGCGAAAAAGTAGCGAAAAAAATCCCATAGACTTTGCATTGGGACAAACTTTGATGAGTAATAGCTCCTAACGAGAATTTCATAGAAACATGTGGGTTACCACGTTTGAAGAGCCTGATAGGCTCTCTCAGACCATACCTCAAAATGGGGTGTAAGTTGTACCCCTGGGGCGCAAGAGCTGCCCAAAGTTGCCCCATGGACATACTATGGTGAAGCCGTGCCCATGAACCAGGAAGTACTGTGTTTTTCCTACTATGGGAAATTACATAGGGATTTTGTATTGAACATAACTCTGGATCACAATGTCATAGAGACAAGGGGGTGGGCTCATTTTACTCAGGCAACCAATCAGTCTCTCAGGATCATTGTAAAGCTATCAAGCCACGCCCTAGCAACCATATAGAGAACCATAGCAACAAGTTCCATAGACTTCCATTGAAAAAGATCAAAGGAATATCTTTGGATAGGAGTGTCATAGAAACATGAGGGTGGGCTCATTTGACTCGAGGCAGCAAACCGCCAATCACAAATCACCTTAAAGACATCATAGCCACGCCTTAGCAACCATATAGAGCACCCTAGCAACCCAAAGCATAGGCAGATATCTTCAAATCTGAATATCATAGAGGCATGGGGGTTGGTTTATATCATTCATACTGGCAAGCAGCCTTTGGTGTATCATCATTGGTAGCTGCCAAGCCACTCCTTAGCAACCAAACAGAGTACCCTAGCAACCATTTTGCAAGATCTATATCTCTGCGTCAGAACATCGTACAGACATGGGGGTTGGTTTATATTGTCAAGCAGCCTTTGGAGTATCATCATTGGCAGCTGCCAAGCCACTCCCTAGCAACCAAACAGAGTACCCTAGCAACCGTTTTGAAACACCTATATTTCTGCATCAGAACATTATAGAGACATGGCGGTTGGCTCTTTTGACTCATGCTAGCAAACTGGACTTCCACCATGCTACACATGCTAGCAGTGAATAGCTACATGCTAATAGTGATTAGCTTAAGGTTTAAACATGACACAAACTAGTAAAAATGTGTTAGAATAATGCTAGTGGCATGTTAATTGTGTTAGCATGATGCTAGTAGCATGATAATCATGTTAGCATCATGTTAGCAAACATGCTAATCATGTTAGCATCTTGTTAAATACATGCTAACAACATGGTAATCATGCTAGCATCATGCTAGCATTATGCTAATGATGTTAGCATGTTGCTAGCATTATGCTAACATGATTAGCATCTTGTTAAAATCATGCTAGCAACATGGTAATCATGCTAGCATCATGCTAGCATTATGCTAATCATGTTAGCATGTTTGCTAGCATTATGCTAACATGATTAGCATCTTGTTTAAAACATGCTAACAGCATGCTAAGGGTGTTAGCATCATGCTAGCAACATGCTAATCATGTTAGCATGTTGTTAACATAATGCTAACATGATTAGCATCTTGTTAAAATAATGCTAGCAACATGGTAATCATGCTAGCATCATGCTAGTATTATGCTAATCATGTTAGCATTTTGCTAGCATTATGCTAACATGACTAGCATTTTGTTTAAAACATGCTAGCAGCATGCTTAGGGTGTTAGCATCATGCTAGCAACATGCTAATCATGTTAGCATTTTGTTAAAAACATCCTAGCAGGACGGTAATTATGTTAGCATCATGCTAATCAAGAGTGCCGAGTTTTGCCACTGCAAGCACCATTCACATTTTCTTCAGGAAATGTACATTCTAGTTAATGGTGCTTGCCAAAGGCAAAGCTCCATTCTTATTCTTCTGCATACTTATTATTCTTCTTCTTCTTCTTCTGGACACAATTTCTGCGCGCTACTCCTCCCGCAGTTTTTGTCATAGACCCATGAATGAGGTGTCAAATCGACCGGCTCATTGAGGACAGGTGTGCTATGACTTTTATAAGCGATCGGGTGTACGATGTTCGTCCGGCGGGCGAAAAAGTAGCGAAAAAAATCCCATAGACTTTGCATTGGGACAAACTTTGATGAGTAATAGCTCCTAACGAGAATTTCATAGAAACATGTGGGTTACCACGTTTGAAGAGCCTGATAGGTTCTCTCAGACCATACCTCAAAATGGGGTGTAAGTTGTACCCCTGGGGCGCAAGAGCTGCCCAAAGTTGCCCCATAGACATACTATGGTGAAGCCGTGCCCATGAACCAGGAAGTACTGTGTTTTTCCTACTATGGGAAATTACATAGGGATTTTGTATTGAACATAACTCTGGATCACAATGTCATAGAGACAAGGGGGTGGGCCCATTTTACTCAGGCAACCAATCAGTCTCTCAGGATCATTGTGAAGCTATCAAGCCACGCCCTAGCAACCATATAGAGCACCATAGCAACAAGTTCCATTGACTTCCATTGAAAAAGATCAAATGAATATCTTTGGATAGAAGTGTCGTACAAACAAGAGGGTGGGCTCATTTGACTGGAGGCAGCAAACCGCCAATCACAAATCACCTTAAAGACATCATAGCCACGCCTTAGCAACCATTTAAAGCACCCTAGCAACCCAAAGCATAGGCAGATATCTTCAAATCTGAATATCATAGAGGCATGGGGATTGGTTTATATCATTTATACTGGCAAGCAGCCTTTGGTTTATCATTACTAGCAGCTGCCAAGCCACTCCCTAGCAACCAAACAGAGTACCCTAGCAACCGTTTTGCAAGATCTATATCTCTGCATCAGAACATCATAAAGACATGGGGGTTGGTTTATATTGTCAAGCAGCCTTTGGAGTATCATCATTGGTAGCTGCCAAGCCACTCCTTAGCAACCAAACAGAGTACCCTAGCAACCGTTTAGCAAGATCTATATCTCTGCATCAGAGCATCATAGAGACATGGCGGTTGGCTCTTTTGACTCATGCTAGCAAACTGAACTTCCAACATGCTACACATGCTAGCAGTGAATAGCTACATGCTAATAGTGATTAGCTTAGGGTTTAAACATGACACAAACTAGTAAAAATGTGTTACATCATGCTGGTAACATGCTAATTGTGTTAGCATCATGCTAGTAGCATGCTAATCATGTTAGCATCATGCTAGCAAACATGCTAATTATGTTAGCATCTTGTTAAAAACATGCTAGCAACATGGTAATCATGCTAGCATCATGCTAGCATTATGCTAATCATGTTAGCATGTTGCTAGCATTATGCTAACATGATTAGCATCTTTCTAAAAACATGCTAGCAGCATGCTAAGGGTGTTAGCATTATGCTAGCAACAAATGCTAATCATGTTAGCATGTTGCTAGCATAATGCTAACATGATTAGCATCTTTCTAAAAACATGCTAGCAGCATGCTAAGGGTGTTAGCATAATGCTAGCAACATGCTAATCATGTTAGCATCTTGATAAAAACATCCTAGCAGGACGGTAATTATGTTAGCATCATGCTAATCAAGAGTGCCGAGTTTTGCCACTGCAAGCACCATTCACATTTTCTTCAGGAAATGTACATTCTAGTATTGTAATTACTATTCACCTAGACAAAACTTCGGCGCGTAACTCGTCCCGCACCGTTTGTCGTAGACCCACGAATGAGGTGTCAAATCGACCGGCTTATTGAGGAGAGGTGTGCTATGACTTTTCTAAGCAATCGGGTGTACGATGTTCGCACAGCGTACGAAATAACGGCTGAAAAAACTCCCATAGACTTAACATGGGGGCCAAATCTGTGAGATCATATCTTTGGTTTAGAAGGTCATAGAGACTTGGGGCTGGGCTCTTTTGACTCGGCCTATCACGCCGCCAATAAGTAGTGACTTCATGGCCACGCCCTAGCAACCAATTACAGCATCCTAGCAACCGAATGGTGAATTTTGCCACTGCAAGCACCATTCACATTTTCTTCAGGAAATGTACATTCTAGTATTGTAATTACTATTCACCTGAACAAAACTTTGGCGCGTAACTCGTCCCGCACCTTTTGTTGTAGACCCACAAATGAGGTGTCAAATCGACCGGCTTATTGAGGAGAAGTGTGCTATGACTTTTCTCAGCGATCGGGTGTACGATGTTCAGACAGTGTACGAAAAAAATGGCTGAAAAAACTCCCATAGACTTAACATTGGGACAAAATCTAAGATATCATATCTTTGGATCAGAAGAATTTAGAGACTTGGGGCTGGGCTCTTTTTACTCGACCTGTCAAGCAGCCAATAAGTAGTTCATAGCCATGCCCTAGCAACCAATTACAGCACCCTAGCAACCGGTGCCGAATTTTGCCACTGCAAGCACCATTCACATTTTCTTCAGGAAATGTACATTCTAGTTAATGGTGCTTGCCAAAGGCAAAGCTCCATTCTTATTCTCCTGCATACTTATTATTATTATTATTATTATTATTATTATTATTCCACACAAAATTTTGGCGCGCTACTCCTCCCGCAGCTTTTGTCCTAGACCCATGAATGAGGTGTCAAATCGACCGGCTTATTGAGGAGAGGTGTGCTATGACTTTTATAAGCGATCGGGTGTACGATGTTCGTCCGACGGGCGAAAAATCGGGCGAAAAATCCCATAGACTTAACATTGGGACGAACTTTGACAAGTCATAACTCTGGATCACAATGTCATAGAGACAAGGGGGTGGGCTCATTTTACTCAGGCAACCAATCAGTCTATCAAGATAATTTTAAAGCTATCAAGCCACGCCCTAGCAACCATAGAGAGTACCTTAGCAACAAGTTCCATAGACTTCCATTGAAAAAGATCAAAGGAATATCTTTGGATAGGAGTGTCATAGAAACATGAGGGTGGGCTCATTTGACTCGGGGCAGCAAACGGCCAATCACGAATCACCTTCAAGATATCATAGCCACGCCCTAGCAACTATTTAGAGCACCCTAGCAACTCAAAGCATAGAGGGGATATCTTCAAATCTGAACATCATAGAGGAATGGGGGTTGGTTTATATCATTCATACTGGCAAGCAGCCTTTGGTTTATCATTACTGGCAGCTGCCAAGCCATTCCCTAGCAACCAAACAGAGTACCCTAGCAACCGTTTTGCAAGATCTATATCTCTGCATCAGAACATCGTAGAGACATGGGTGTTGGTTTATATTGTCAAGCAGCCTTTGGAGTATCATCATTGGTAGCTACCAAGCCACTCCCTAGCAACCAAACAGAGTACCCTAGCAACCGTTTTGAAACACCTATATTTCTGCATCAGAACATTATAGAGACATGGCGGTTGGCTCTTTTGACTCATGCTAGCAAACTGGACTTCCACCATGCTACACATGCTAGCAGTGAATAGCTACATGCTAATAGTGATTAGCTTAAGGTTTAAACATGACACAAACTAGTAAAAATGTGTTAGAATAATGCTAGTGGCATGTTAATTGTGTTAGCATGATGCTAGTAGCATGCTAATCATGTTAGCATCATGTTAGCAAACATGCTAATCATGTTACCATCTTGTTAAATACATGCTAACAACATGGTAATCATGCTAGCATCATGCTAGCATTATGCTAATGATGTTAGCATGTTGCTAACATTATGCTAACATGATTAGCATCTTGTTAAAATCATGCTAAAAACATGGTAATCATGCTAGCATCATGCTAGCATTATGCTAATCATGTTAGCATGTTTGCTAGCATTATGCTAACATGATTAGCATCTTGTTTAAAACATGCTAGCAGCATGCTAAGGGTGTTAGCATCATGCTAGCAACATGCTAATCATGTTAGCATGTTGCTAACATAATGCTAACATGATTAGCATTTGGTTAAAATAATGCTAGCAACATGGTAATCATGCTAGCATCATGCTAGCATTATGCTAATCATGTTAGCATGTTGCTAGCATTATGCTAACATGACTAGCATTTTGTTTAAAACATGCTAGTAGCATGCTTAGGGTGTTAGCATCATGCTAGCAAAATGCTAATCATGTTAGCATCTTGTTAAAAACATGCTAAAGAAATGGTAATCATGCTAGCATCATGTTACCATTATGCTAATCATGTTAGCATGTTGCTAGCATTATGCTAACATGATTAGCATCTTGTTAAAATCATGGTAGCAACATGGTAATCATGCTAGCATCATGCTAGCATTATGCTAATCATGTTAGCATGTTTTGCTACCATTATGCTAACATGATTAGAATCTTGCTAAAAACATGCTGGCATCATGCTATGGGTGTTAGCATCATGTTAGCAACATGCTAATCTGTTAGCATCTTGCTAAAAACATCCTAGCAGGACGGTAATTATGTTAGCATCATGCTAATCAAGAGTGCTGAGTTTTGCCACTGCAAGCACCATTCACATTTTCTTCAGGAAATGTACATTCTAGTATTGTAATTACTATTCACCTAGACAAAACTTTGGCGCGTAACTCGTCCCGCATCGTTTGTCACAGACCCACGAATGAGGTGTCAAATCGACCGGCTTATTGAGGAGAGGTGTGCTATGACTTTTCTAAGCGATCAGGTGTACGATGTTCGCACAGTGTACGAAAAAAACGTCTGAAAAAACTCCCATAGACTTAACATTGGGTCAAAATCTGTGAGATCATATCTTTGGATCAGAAGTTCATAGAGACTTGGGGCTGGGCTCTTTTGATTCGGCCAGCCAATAATTAGTGACACAGCAACTTCATAGCCACACCCTAGCAACCAATTACAGCACCCTAGCAACCGGTGCTGAATTTTGCCACTGCAAGCACCATTCACATTTTCTTCAGGAAATGTACATTCTAGTATTGTAATTACTATTCACCTAGACAAAACTTTGGCGCGTAACTCGTCCCGCATCGTTTGTCACAGACCCACGAATGAGGTGTCAAATCGACCGGCTTATTGAGGAGAGGTGTGCTATGACTTTTCTAAGCGATCAGGTGTACGATGTTCGCACAGTGTACGAAAAAAACGTCTGAAAAAACTCCCATAGACTTAACATTGGGTCAAAATCTGTGAGATCATATCTTTGGATCAGAAGTTCATAGAGACTTGGGGCTGGGCTCTTTTGATTCGGCCAGCCAATAATTAGTGACACAGCAACTTCATAGCCACACCCTAGCAACCAATTACAGCACCCTAGCAACCGGTGCCGAATTTTGCCACTGCAAGCACCATTCACATTTTCTTCAGGAAATGTACATTCTAGTATTGTAATTACTATTCACCTGAACAAAACTTTGGCGCGTAACTCGTCCCGCACCGTTTGACGTAGACCCACGAATGAGGTGTCAAATCGACCGGCTTATTGAGGAGAGGTGTGCTATGACTTTAAGCGATCAGGTGTACGATGTTCGCAAAGCGTATGAAAAAACGGCTGAAAAATCTCCCATAGACTTAACATGGGGGCCAAATCTGTGAGGTCATATCTTTGGTTTAGAAGGTCATAGAGACTTGGGGCTGGGCTCTTTTGATTCGGCCAGCCAATAAGTAGTGACACAGCAACTTCATAGCCACGCCCTAGCAACCAATTACAGCACCCTAGCAACCGGGGTCGAATTTTGCCACTGCAAGCACCATTCACATTTTCTTCAGGAAATGTACATTCTAGTATTGTAATTACTATTCACCTGAACAAAACTTTGGCGCATAACTCGTCCCGCACCGTTTGTCGTAGACCCATGAATGAGGTGTCAAATCGACCGGCTTATTGAGGAGAGGTGTGCTATGACTTTTCTAAGTGATCGGGTGTACGATGTTCGCAGAGCGTACGAAAAAACGGCTGAAAAAACTCCCATAGACTTAACATGGGGGCCAAATCTGTGAGATCATATCTTTAGTTTAGAAGTTCGTAGAGACTTGGGGCTGGGCTCTTTTGATTCGGCCAGCCAATAAGTAGTGACACAGCAACTTCATAGCCACGTCCTAGCAACCAATTACAGCACCCTAGCAACCGGTGCCGAATTTTGCCACTGCAAGCACCATTCACATTTTCTTCAGGAAATGTACATTCTAGTATTGTAATTACTATTCACCTGAACAAAACTTTGGCGCATAACTCGTCCCGCACCGTTTGTCGTAGACCCATGAATGAGGTGTCAAATCGACCGGCTTATTGAGGAGAGGTGTGCTATGACTTTTCTAAGTGATCGGGTGTACGATGTTCGCAGAGCGTACGAAAAAACGGCTGAAAAAACTCCCATAGACTTAACATGGGGGCCAAATCTGTGAGATCATATCTTTAGTTTAGAAGTTCGTAGAGACTTGGGGCTGGGCTCTTTTGATTCGGCCAGCCAATAAGTAGTGACACAGCAACTTCATAGCCACGTCCTAGCAACCAATTACAGCACCCTAGCAACCGGTGCCGAATTTTGCCACTGCAAGCACCATTCACATTTTCTTCAGGAAATGTACATTCTAGTATTGTAATTACTATTCACCTGAACAAAACTTTGGCGCGTAACTCGTCCCGCACAGTTTGTCGTAGACCCACGAATGAGGTGTCAAATCGACCGGCTCATTGAGGAGATATGTGTTATGATTTTTATAAGCGATCGGACCAACGATGTTTGCACAGGGGGCGAAAAAGCGGCCAAAAAAGTCCCATTGACTTTCAATGGCGGAATCTTCAGAAATTTGAATTTCAACTGTCACTTTCTCACACACACTCACACACGCAGGCCCTTAAAAGCCTTTCTCTCTCAGACACAGACACTCATTTTCTTCCACTTTTATTTCTGTGTGCTACTCCTCCCGCAGCGTTTGTCCTAGACCCACAAATGAGGTGTCAAATCGACCGGCTTATTGAGGAGAGGTGTGCTATGACTTTTCTAAGTGATCGGGTGTACGATGTTCGCACAGCGTACGAAAAACGGCTGAAAAAACTCCCATAGACTTAACATTGGGTCAAAATCTGTGAGATCATATCTTTGGATCAGAAGGTCATAGGGACTCTTTTGATTCGGCCAGCCAATAAGTATTGACACAGCATCTTCATAGCCACGCCCTAGCAACCAATTACAGCACCCTAGCAACCGGTGCCGAATTTTGCCACTGCAAGCACCATTCACATTTTCTTCAGGAAATGTACATTCTAGTATTGTAATTACTATTCACCTCAACAAAACTTTGGCGCGTAACTCGTCCCGCACCGTTTGTCCTAGACCCACAAATGAGGTGTCAAATCGACCGGCTTATTGAGGAGAGGTGTGCTATGACTTTTCTAAGCGATCGGGTGTACGATGTTCGCACAGCGTACGAAAAAAATGGCTGAAAAAACTCCCATAGACTTAACATTGGGTCAAAATCTGTGAGATCATATCTTTGGATCAGAAGGTCATAGAGACTTGGGGCTGGGCTCTTTTGATTCGGCCAGCCAATAAGTAGTGGCACAGCAACTTCATAGCCACGCCCTAGCAACCAATTACAGCACCCTAGCAACCGGTGCCGATTTTTGCCACTGCAAGCACCATTCACATTTTCTTCAGGAAATGTACATTCTAGTATTGTAATTACTATTCACCTGAACAAAACTTTGGCGCGTAACTCGTCCCGCACAGTTTGTCGTAGACCCACGAATGAGGTTTCAAATCGACCGGCTCATTGAGGAGATATGTGTTATGATTTTTATAAGCGATCGGACCAACGATGTTCGCACAGGGGGGCGAAAAAGCGGCCAAAAAAGTCCCATTGACTTTCAATGGCGGAATCTTCAGAAATTTGAATTTCAACTGTCACTTTCTCACACACACTCACACACGCAGGCCCTTAAAAGCCTTTCTCTCTCAGACACAGACACTCATTTTCTTCCACTTTTATTTCTGTGTGCTACTCCTCCCGCAGCGTTTGTCCTAGACCCACAAATGAGGTGTCAAATCGACCGGCTTATTGAGGAGAGGTGTGCTATGACTTTTCTAAGCGATCGGGTGTACGATGTTCGCACAGCGTACGAAAAAACGGCTGAAAAAACTCCCATAGACTTAACATTGGGTCAAAATCTGTGAGATCATATCTTTGGATCAGAAGGTCATAGGGACTCTTTTGATTCGGCCAGCCAATAAGTAGTGACACAGCAACTTCATAGCCACGCACCCTAGCAACCAATTACAGCACCCTAGCAACCGGGGCCGAATTTTGCCACTGCAAGCACCATTCACATTTTCTTCAGGAAATGTACATTCTAGTATTGTAATTACTATTCACCTCAACAAAACTTTGGCGCGTAACTCGTCCCGCACCGTTTGTCGTAGACCCACAAATGAGGTGTCAAATCGACCGGCTTATTGAGGAGAGGTGTGCTATGACTTTTCTAAGCGATCGGGTGTACGATGTTCGCACAGCGTACAAAAAAAACGGCTGAAAAAACTCCCATAGACTTAACATGGGGTCCAAATCTGTGAGATCATATCTTTGGATCAGAAGTTCGTAGAGACTTGGGGCTAGGCTCTTTTGATTCGGCCAGCCAATAAGTAGTGGCACAGCAACTTCATAGCCACGCCCTAGCAACCAATTACAGCACCCTAGCAACCGGTGCCGATTTTTGCCACTGCAAGCACCATTCACATTTTCTTCAGGAAATGTACATTCTAGTATTGTAATTACTATTCACCTGAACAAAACTTTGGCGCGTAACTCGTCTCGCAGTTTTTGACGTAGACCCACGAATGAGGTGTTAAATCGACCGGCTTATTGAGGAGAGGTGTGCTATGACTTTTCTAAGCGATCGGGTGTACGATGTTCGCACAGCGTACGAAAAACGGCTGAAAAAACTCCCATAGACTTAACATGGGGGCCAAATCTGTGAGATCATATCTTTGGTTTAGAAGGTCATAGAGACTTGGGGCTGGGCTCTTTTGACTCGGCCTATCAAGCCGCCAATAAGTAGTGACTTCATGGCCACGCCCTAACAACCAATTACAGCAACCTAGCAACCGAGTGGCGAATTTTGCCACTGCAAGCACCATTCACATTTTCTTCAGGAAATGTACATTCTAGTATTGTAATTACTATTCACCTGAACAAAACTTTGGCGCGTAACTCGTCCCGCACCGTTTGACGTAGACCCACAAATGAGGTGTCAAATCGACCGGCTTATTGAGGAGAGGTGTGCTATGACTTTTCTAAGTGATCGGGTGTACGCTGTTCGCACAGCATACGAAAAAAATGGCTGAAAAAACTCCCATAGACTTAACATTGAGTCAAAATCTGTGAGATCATATCTTTGGATTGGAAGTTCATAGAGACTTGGGGCTGGGCTCTTTTGATTCGGCCAGCCAATAAGTAGTGACACAGCAACTTCATAGCCACGCCCTAGCAACCAATTACAGCACCCTAGCAACCGGTGCCGAATTTTGCCACTGCAAGCACCATTCACATTTTCTTCAGGAAATGTACATTCTAGTATTGTAATTACTATTCACCTGAACAAAACTTTGGCGCGTAACTCGTCCCGCACCATTTGTCGTAGACCCATGAATGAGGTGTCAAATCGACCGGCTTATTGAGGAGAGGTGTGCTATGACTTTTCTAAGCGATCGTGTGTACGATGTCCGCACAGCGTACGAAAAAACGGCTGAAAAAACTCCCATAGACTTAACATTGGGTCAAAATCTGTGAGATCATATCTATGGATCAGAAGGTCATAGAGACTTGGGGCTGGGCTCTTTTGATTCGGCCAGCCAATAAGTAGTGACACAGCAACTTCATAGCGACGCCCTAGCAACCAATTACATCACCCTAGCAACTGGGGCCGAATTTTGCCACTGCAAGCACCATTCACATTTTCTTCAGGAAATGTACATTCTAGTATTGTAATTACTATTCACCTGAACAAAACTTTGGCGCGTAACTCGTCCTGCACCGTTTGTCGTAGACCCACATATGAGGTGTCAAATCGACCGGCTTATTGAGGAGAGGTGTGCTATGACTTTTATAAGCGATCGGGTGTACGATGTTCGCACAGCGTACGAAAAAACGGCTGAAAAACTCCCATAGACTTAACATTGGGTCAAAATCTGTGAGATCATATCTTTGGATCAGAAGGTCATAGGGACTCTTTTGATTCGGCCAGCCAATAAGTAGTGACACAGCAACTTCATAGCGACGCCCTAGCAACCAATTACATCACCCTAGCAACTGGGGCCGAATTTTACCACTGCAAGCACCATTCACATTTTCTTCAGGAAATGTACATTCTAGTTAATGGTGCTTGCCAAAGGCAAAGCTCCATTCTTATTCTCCCGCATACTTATTATTCTTCTTCTTCCACTTTTTTTCTGCACGCTACTCCTCCCACAGTTTTTGTCATAGACCCATGAATGAGGTGTCAAATCGACCGGCCCATTGAGGAGTGGTGTGCTATGACTTTTATAAGCGATCGGGTGTATGATGTTCGTACGGCGACCATATAGAGCACCTTAGTAACAAGCTTCATAGACTTCTATTGAAAAAGATCAAATTAATATCTTTGGATAGGAGTGTCGTATAAACAAGAGGGTGGGCTCATTTGACTCGAGGCAGCAAACCGCCAATCACAAATCACCTTAAAGACATCATAGCCACACCTTAGCAACCATTTAGAGCACCCTAGCAAACTAAAGCATTGGCAGATATCTTCAAATCTAAATATCATAGAGGCATGGGGCTTGGTTTATATCATTCATACTGGCAAGCAGCCTTTGGTTTATCATTACTGGCAGCTGCCAAGCCACTCCCTAGCAACCAAACAGAGTACCCTAGCAACCGTTTTGCAAGATCTATATCTCTGCATCAGAACATCATAAAGACATGGGGGTTGGTTTATATTGTCAAGCAGCCTTTGGAGTATCATCATTGGTAGCTGCCAAGCCACTCCCTAGCAACCAAACAGAGTACCCTAGCAACCGCTTAGCAAGATCTATATCTCTGCATCAGAGCATCATAGAGACATGGCGGTTGGCTCTTTTGACTCATGCTAGCCAACTGGACTTCCAACATGCTACACATGCTAGCGGTGAATAGCTACATGCTAATAGTGATTAGCTAAGTGCTAAAGTGGGTTAAGAACATGCTAATAACTCTATAGAAACTTCATAGTAACTATCTGTGACAACTACCAACCACATAGTAACACCCTAGCAACCACCCAGGTTACCATAGCAACCACCTAGCAACCCCCCAGAACACCCTAGCAACCGCCTAGCAACACCATAGTGACCACCCCAGGTACCTTAGCAACTGCCTAGCAAAACACCCTAGCAACCACCTGTGTTACCATAGCAACTGCCTAGCAACCACCCAGAACACCCTAGCAACCGCCTAGCAACACCATAGTGACAACCCCAGGTACCTTAGCAACCACCCAGAACACCCTAGCAACCGCCTAGCAACACCATAGTGACCACCCAGGGTACCTTAGCAACTGCCTAGCAACACCATAGTGACCACCCAGGGTACCTTAGCAACTGCCTAGCAAAACCCTAGCAACCACCCGGGTTACCATAGCAACCGCCTAGCAACCACCCAGAACACCCTAGCAACACCTTAGCAACTACCCAAGTACCTTAGCAACCGCCTACTAACCACACAGAACACCCTAGCAACCGCCTAGCAACACCTTAGCAACCACCCCAAGTACCTTAGCAACCGCCTAGCAACCGAGTGCCGATTTTGCCACTGCAAGCACCATTCACATTTTCTTCAGGAAATGTACATTCTAGTTAATGGTGCTTGCCAAAGGCAAAGCTCCATTCTTATTCTTCTGCATACTTATTATTATTATTATTATTATTATTCTTCTTCTTCCACTTTTTTTTTCTGCGCTCTACTCCTCCCGCAGTTTTTGTCCTAGACCCATGAATGAGGTGTCAAATCGACCGGCTCATTGAGGAGAGGTGTGCTATGACTTTTATAAGCGATCGGGTGTACGATGTTCGTCCGGCGGGCGAAAAAGTAGCGAAAAAAATCCCATAGACTTAACATTGGAACGAACTTTGACAAGTCATAACTCTGGATAACAATGTCATAGAGACAAAGGGGTGGTCTCATTTTACTCAGGAAACCAATCAGTCTCTCAGGAAAACTTTGAAGATATCAAGCCACGCCCTAGCAACCATATAGAGCACCTTAGTAACAAGCTTCATAGACTTCCATTGAAAAAGATCAAATGAATATCTTTGGATAGAAGTGTCGTACAAACAAGAGGGTGGGCTCATTTGACTCGAGGCAGCAAACCGCCAATCACAAATCACCTTAAAGACATCATAGCCACGCCTTAGCAACCATTTAGAGCACCCTAGCAACCCAAAGCATAGGCAGATATCTTCAAATCTGAATATCATAGAGGCATGGGGGTTGGTTTATATCATTCATACTGGCAAGCAGCCTTTGGAGTATCATCATTGGTAGCTGCCAAGCCACTCCCTAGCAACCAAACAGAGTACCCTAGCAACCATTATTCAACATCTATATTTCTGCATCAGAACATCGTAAAGACATGGGTGTTGGTTTATATTGTCAAGCAGCCTTTGGAGTATCATCATTGGTAGCTACCAAGCCACTCCCTAGCAACCAAACAGAGTACCCTAGCAACCGTTTAGCAAGATCTATATCTCTGCATCAGAACATCGTAGAGACATGGGTGTTGGTTTATATTGTCAAGCAGCCTTTGGAGTATCATCATTGGTAGCTGCCAAGCCACTCCTTAGCAACCAAACAGAGTACCCTAGCAACCGTTTAGCAATATCTATATCTCTGCATCAGAGCATCATAGAGACATGGCGGTTGGCTCTTTTGACTCATGCTAGCAAACTGGACTTCCAACATGCTACACATGCTAGCGGTGAATAGCTACATGCTAATAGTGATTAGCTAAGTGCTAAAGTGGGCTGAGAACATGATAAGAACTCTATAGAAACTCCATTGTAACTATCTGTGCCAACTACCAACCACCTAGTAATACCATAGCAACCACCCTGGTTACCATAGCAACCGCCCAGAACACCCTAGCAACCGCCTAGCAACACAGTAGTGACCACTACAGGTACCTTAACAACTGCCTAGCAACACCTTAGCAACCACCCAGGTTACCATAGCAACCGCCTAGCAACCGCCCAGAACACCCTAGCAACCGCCTAGCAACACCTTAGCAACCACCCCAAGTACCTCAGCAACTTCCTAGCAACACCCTAGCAACTACCCTGGTTACCATAGCAACCGCCTAGCAACCACCCAGAACACCATAGCAACCGCCTAGCAACACCTTAGCAACCACCCCAAGTACCTCAGCAACTTCCTAGCAACACCCTAGCAACTACCCTGGTTATCACAGCAACCGCCTACCAACCGCCTAGAACACCTTAGCAACCGCCTAGCAACACCTTAGCAACCACTCCAAGTACCTTAGCAACTGCCTAGCAACACCTTAGCAACCACCCAGGTTACCATAGCAACCGCCTAGCAACCACCAATAACACCCTAGCAACCGCCTAGCAACACCGTAGTGACCACCCCAAGTGCCTTAGAAACTGCCTACCAACACCCTAGCAACCACCCAGGTTACCATAGCAACCGCTTAGCAACCACCCAGAACACCTTGGCAACCGCCTAGAAACACCTTAGCAACCACTCCAAGTACCTTAGCAACTGCCTAGCAACACCCTAGCAACCACTCAGGTTACCAAAGCAACCGCATAGCAACCGGGTACAGAATTTTGCTACTGCAAGCACCATTCACATTTTCTTCAGGAAATGTACATTCTAGTTAATGGTGCTTGCCAAAGGCAAAGCTCCATTCTTATTCTCCTGCATACTTATTATTATTATTATTATTATTATTATTATTATTATTATTATTATTCCACACAAAATTTTGGCGCGCTACTCCTCCCGCAGCTTTTGTCCTAGACCCATGAATGAGGTGTCAAATCGACCGGCTTATTGAGGAGAGGTGTGCTATGACTTTTATAAGCGATCGGGTGTACGATGTTCGTCCGACGGGCGAAAAATCGGGCGAAAAATCCCATAGACTTAACATTGGGACGAACTTTGACAAGTCATAACTCTGGATCACAATGTCATAGAGACAAGGGGGTGGGCTCATTTTACTCAGGCAACCAATCAGTCTATCAAGATAATTTTAAAGCTATCAAGCCACGCCCTAGCAACCATAGAGAGTACCTTAGCAACAAGTTCCATAGACTTCCATTGAAAAAGATCAAAGGAATATCTTTGGATAGGAGTGTCATAGAAACATGAGGGTGGGCTCATTTGACTCGGGGCAGCAAACGGCCAATCACGAATCACCTTCAAGATATCATAGCCACGCCCTAGCAACTATTTAGAGCACCCTAGCAACTCAAAGCATAGAGGGGATATCTTCAAATCTGAACATCATAGAGGAATGGGGGTTGGTTTATATCATTCATACTGGCAAGCAGCCTTTGGTTTATCATTACTGGCAGCTGCCAAGCCATTCCCTAGCAACCAAACAGAGTACCCTAGCAACCGTTTTGCAAGATCTATATCTCTGCATCAGAACATCGTAGAGACATGGGTGTTGGTTTATATTGTCAAGCAGCCTTTGGAGTATCATCATTGGTAGCTACCAAGCCACTCCCTAGCAACCAAACAGAGTACCCTAGCAACCGTTTTGAAACACCTATATTTCTGCATCAGAACATTATAGAGACATGGCGGTTGGCTCTTTTGACTCATGCTAGCAAACTGGACTTCCACCATGCTACACATGCTAGCAGTGAATAGCTACATGCTAATAGTGATTAGCTTAAGGTTTAAACATGACACAAACTAGTAAAAATGTGTTAGAATAATGCTAGTGGCATGTTAATTGTGTTAGCATGATGCTAGTAGCATGCTAATCATGTTAGCATCATGTTAGCAAACATGCTAATCATGTTACCATCTTGTTAAATACATGCTAACAACATGGTAATCATGCTAGCATCATGCTAGCATTATGCTAATGATGTTAGCATGTTGCTAACATTATGCTAACATGATTAGCATCTTGTTAAAATCATGCTAAAAACATGGTAATCATGCTAGCATCATGCTAGCATTATGCTAATCATGTTAGCATGTTTGCTAGCATTATGCTAACATGATTAGCATCTTGTTTAAAACATGCTAGCAGCATGCTAAGGGTGTTAGCATCATGCTAGCAACATGCTAATCATGTTAGCATGTTGCTAACATAATGCTAACATGATTAGCATTTGGTTAAAATAATGCTAGCAACATGGTAATCATGCTAGCATCATGCTAGCATTATGCTAATCATGTTAGCATGTTGCTAGCATTATGCTAACATGACTAGCATTTTGTTTAAAACATGCTAGTAGCATGCTTAGGGTGTTAGCATCATGCTAGCAAAATGCTAATCATGTTAGCATCTTGTTAAAAACATGCTAGCAAAATGGTAATCATGCTAGCATCATGTTACCATTATGCTAATCATGTTAGCATGTTGCTAGCATTATGCTAACATGATTAGCATCTTGTTAAAATCATGGTAGCAACATGGTAATCATGCTAGCATCATGCTAGCATTATGCTAATCATGTTAGCATGTTTTGCTACCATTATGCTAACATGATTAGAATCTTGCTAAAAACATGCTGGCATCATGCTATGGGTGTTAGCATCATGTTAGCAACATGCTAATCTGTTAGCATCTTGCTAAAAACATCCTAGCAGGACGGTAATTATGTTAGCATCATGCTAATCAAGAGTGCTGAGTTTTGCCACTGCAAGCACCATTCACATTTTCTTCAGGAAATGTACATTCTAGTATTGTAATTACTATTCACCTAGACAAAACTTTGGCGCGTAACTCGTCCCGCATCGTTTGTCACAGACCCACGAATGAGGTGTCAAATCGACCGGCTTATTGAGGAGAGGTGTGCTATGACTTTTCTAAGCGATCAGGTGTACGATGTTCGCACAGTGTACGAAAAAAACGTCTGATAAAACTCCCATAGACTTAACATTGGGTCAAAATCTGTGAGATCATATCTTTGGATCAGAAGTTCATAGAGACTTGGGGCTGGGCTCTTTTGATTCGGCCAGCCAATAATTAGTGACACAGCAACTTCATAGCCACACCCTAGCAACCAATTACAGCACCCTAGCAACCGGTGCTGAATTTTGCCACTGCAAGCACCATTCACATTTTCTTCAGGAAATGTACATTCTAGTTAATGGTGCTTGCCAAAGGCAAAGCTCCATTCTTATTCTTCTGCATACTTATTATTCTTCTTCTTCTTCTTCTGGACACAATTTCTGCGCGCTACTCCTCCCGCAGTTTTTGTCATAGACCCATGAATGAGGTGTCAAATCGACCGGCTCATTGAGGACAGGTGTGCTATGACTTTTATAAGCGATCGGGTGTACGATGTTCGTCCGGCGGGCGAAAAAGTAGCGAAAAAAATCCCATAGACTTTGCATTGGGACAAACTTTGATGAGTAATAGCTCCTAACGAGAATTTCATAGAAACATGTGGGTTACCACGTTTGAAGAGCCTGATAGGTTCTCTCAGACCATACCTCAAAATGGGGTGTAAGTTGTACCCCTGGGGCGCAAGAGCTGCCCAAAGTTGCCCCATAGACATACTATGGTGAAGCCGTGCCCATGAACCAGGAAGTACTGTGTTTTTCCTACTATGGGAAATTACATAGGGATTTTGTATTGAACATAACTCTGGATCACAATGTCATAGAGACAAGGGGGTGGGCCCATTTTACTCAGGCAACCAATCAGTCTCTCAGGATCATTGTGAAGCTATCAAGCCACGCCCTAGCAACCATATAGAGCACCATAGCAACAAGTTCCATTGACTTCCATTGAAAAAGATCAAATGAATATCTTTGGATAGAAGTGTCGTACAAACAAGAGGGTGGGCTCATTTGACTGGAGGCAGCAAACCGCCAATCACAAATCACCTTAAAGACATCATAGCCACGCCTTAGCAACCATTTAAAGCACCCTAGCAACCCAAAGCATAGGCAGATATCTTCAAATCTGAATATCATAGAGGCATGGGGATTGGTTTATATCATTTATACTGGCAAGCAGCCTTTGGTTTATCATTACTAGCAGCTGCCAAGCCACTCCCTAGCAACCAAACAGAGTACCCTAGCAACCGTTTTGCAAGATCTATATCTCTGCATCAGAACATCATAAAGACATGGGGGTTGGTTTATATTGTCAAGCAGCCTTTGGAGTATCATCATTGGTAGCTGCCAAGCCACTCCTTAGCAACCAAACAGAGTACCCTAGCAACCGTTTAGCAAGATCTATATCTCTGCATCAGAGCATCATAGAGACATGGCGGTTGGCTCTTTTGACTCATGCTAGCAAACTGAACTTCCAACATGCTACACATGCTAGCAGTGAATAGCTACATGCTAATAGTGATTAGCTTAGGGTTTAAACATGACACAAACTAGTAAAAATGTGTTACATCATGCTGGTAACATGCTAATTGTGTTAGCATCATGCTAGTAGCATGCTAATCATGTTAGCATCATGCTAGCAAACATGCTAATTATGTTAGCATCTTGTTAAAAACATGCTAGCAACATGGTAATCATGCTAGCATCATGCTAGCATTATGCTAATCATGTTAGCATGTTGCTAGCATTATGCTAACATGATTAGCATCTTTCTAAAAACATGCTAGCAGCATGCTAAGGGTGTTAGCATTATGCTAGCAACAAATGCTAATCATGTTAGCATGTTGCTAGCATAATGCTAACATGATTAGCATCTTTCTAAAAACATGCTAGCAGCATGCTAAGGGTGTTAGCATAATGCTAGCAACATGCTAATCATGTTAGCATCTTGATAAAAACATCCTAGCAGGACGGTAATTATGTTAGCATCATGCTAATCAAGAGTGCCGAGTTTTGCCACTGCAAGCACCATTCACATTTTCTTCAGGAAATGTACATTCTAGTATTGTAATTACTATTCACCTAGACAAAACTTCGGCGCGTAACTCGTCCCGCACCGTTTGTCGTAGACCCACGAATGAGGTGTCAAATCGACCGGCTTATTGAGGAGAGGTGTGCTATGACTTTTCTAAGCAATCGGGTGTACGATGTTCGCACAGCGTACGAAATAACGGCTGAAAAAACTCCCATAGACTTAACATGGGGGCCAAATCTGTGAGATCATATCTTTGGTTTAGAAGGTCATAGAGACTTGGGGCTGGGCTCTTTTGACTCGGCCTATCACGCCGCCAATAAGTAGTGACTTCATGGCCACGCCCTAGCAACCAATTACAGCATCCTAGCAACCGAATGGTGAATTTTGCCACTGCAAGCACCATTCACATTTTCTTCAGGAAATGTACATTCTAGTATTGTAATTACTATTCACCTGAACAAAACTTTGGCGCGTAACTCGTCCCGCACCTTTTGTTGTAGACCCACAAATGAGGTGTCAAATCGACCGGCTTATTGAGGAGAAGTGTGCTATGACTTTTCTCAGCGATCGGGTGTACGATGTTCAGACAGTGTACGAAAAAAATGGCTGAAAAAACTCCCATAGACTTAACATTGGGACAAAATCTAAGATATCATATCTTTGGATCAGAAGAATTTAGAGACTTGGGGCTGGGCTCTTTTTACTCGACCTGTCAAGCAGCCAATAAGTAGTTCATAGCCATGCCCTAGCAACCAATTACAGCACCCTAGCAACCGGTGCCGAATTTTGCCACTGCAAGCACCATTCACATTTTCTTCAGGAAATGTACATTCTAGTATTGTAATTACTATTCACCTAGACAAAACTTTGGCGCGTAACTCGTCCCGCATCGTTTGTCACAGACCCACGAATGAGGTGTCAAATCGACCGGCTTATTGAGGAGAGGTGTGCTATGACTTTTCTAAGCGATCAGGTGTACGATGTTCGCACAGTGTACGAAAAAAACGTCTGAAAAAACTCCCATAGACTTAACATTGGGTCAAAATCTGTGAGATCATATCTTTGGATCAGAAGTTCATAGAGACTTGGGGCTGGGCTCTTTTGATTCGGCCAGCCAATAATTAGTGACACAGCAACTTCATAGCCACACCCTAGCAACCAATTACAGCACCCTAGCAACCGGTGCCGAATTTTGCCACTGCAAGCACCATTCACATTTTCTTCAGGAAATGTACATTCTAGTATTGTAATTACTATTCACCTGAACAAAACTTTGGCGCGTAACTCGTCCCGCACCGTTTGACGTAGACCCACGAATGAGGTGTCAAATCGACCGGCTTATTGAGGAGAGGTGTGCTATGACTTTAAGCGATCAGGTGTACGATGTTCGCAAAGCGTATGAAAAAACGGCTGAAAAATCTCCCATAGACTTAACATGGGGGCCAAATCTGTGAGGTCATATCTTTGGTTTAGAAGGTCATAGAGACTTGGGGCTGGGCTCTTTTGATTCGGCCAGCCAATAAGTAGTGACACAGCAACTTCATAGCCACGCCCTAGCAACCAATTACAGCACCCTAGCAACCGGGGTCGAATTTTGCCACTGCAAGCACCATTCACATTTTCTTCAGGAAATGTACATTCTAGTATTGTAATTACTATTCACCTGAACAAAACTTTGGCGCATAACTCGTCCCGCACCGTTTGTCGTAGACCCATGAATGAGGTGTCAAATCGACCGGCTTATTGAGGAGAGGTGTGCTATGACTTTTCTAAGTGATCGGGTGTACGATGTTCGCAGAGCGTACGAAAAAACGGCTGAAAAAACTCCCATAGACTTAACATGGGGGCCAAATCTGTGAGATCATATCTTTAGTTTAGAAGTTCGTAGAGACTTGGGGCTGGGCTCTTTTGATTCGGCCAGCCAATAAGTAGTGACACAGCAACTTCATAGCCACGTCCTAGCAACCAATTACAGCACCCTAGCAACCGGTGCCGAATTTTGCCACTGCAAGCACCATTCACATTTTCTTCAGGAAATGTACATTCTAGTATTGTAATTACTATTCACCTGAACAAAACTTTGGCGCATAACTCGTCCCGCACCGTTTGTCGTAGACCCATGAATGAGGTGTCAAATCGACCGGCTTATTGAGGAGAGGTGTGCTATGACTTTTCTAAGTGATCGGGTGTACGATGTTCGCAGAGCGTACGAAAAAACGGCTGAAAAAACTCCCATAGACTTAACATGGGGGCCAAATCTGTGAGATCATATCTTTAGTTTAGAAGTTCGTAGAGACTTGGGGCTGGGCTCTTTTGATTCGGCCAGCCAATAAGTAGTGACACAGCAACTTCATAGCCACGTCCTAGCAACCAATTACAGCACCCTAGCAACCGGTGCCGAATTTTGCCACTGCAAGCACCATTCACATTTTCTTCAGGAAATGTACATTCTAGTATTGTAATTACTATTCACCTGAACAAAACTTTGGCGCGTAACTCGTCCCGCACAGTTTGTCGTAGACCCACGAATGAGGTGTCAAATCGACCGGCTCATTGAGGAGATATGTGTTATGATTTTTATAAGCGATCGGACCAACGATGTTTGCACAGGGGGCGAAAAAGCGGCCAAAAAGTCCCATTGACTTTCAATGGCGGAATCTTCAGAAATTTGAATTTCAACTGTCACTTTCTCACACACACTCACACACGCAGGCCCTTAAAAGCCTTTCTCTCTCAGACACAGACACTCATTTTCTTCCACTTTTATTTCTGTGTGCTACTCCTCCCGCAGCGTTTGTCCTAGACCCACAAATGAGGTGTCAAATCGACCGGCTTATTGAGGAGAGGTGTGCTATGACTTTTCTAAGTGATCGGGTGTACGATGTTCGCACAGCGTACGAAAAAACGGCTGAAAAAACTCCCATAGACTTAACATTGGGTCAAAATCTGTGAGATCATATCTTTGGATCAGAAGGTCATAGGGACTCTTTTGATTCGGCCAGCCAATAAGTATTGACACAGCATCTTCATAGCCACGCCCTAGCAACCAATTACAGCACCCTAGCAACCGGTGCCGAATTTTGCCACTGCAAGCACCATTCACATTTTCTTCAGGAAATGTACATTCTAGTATTGTAATTACTATTCACCTCAACAAAACTTTGGCGCGTAACTCGTCCCGCACCGTTTGTCCTAGACCCACAAATGAGGTGTCAAATCGACCGGCTTATTGAGGAGAGGTGTGCTATGACTTTTCTAAGCGATCGGGTGTACGATGTTCGCACAGCGTACGAAAAAAATGGCTGAAAAAACTCCCATAGACTTAACATTGGGTCAAAATCTGTGAGATCATATCTTTGGATCAGAAGGTCATAGAGACTTGGGGCTGGGCTCTTTTGATTCGGCCAGCCAATAAGTAGTGGCACAGCAACTTCATAGCCACGCCCTAGCAACCAATTACAGCACCCTAGCAACCGGTGCCGATTTTTGCCACTGCAAGCACCATTCACATTTTCTTCAGGAAATGTACATTCTAGTATTGTAATTACTATTCACCTGAACAAAACTTTGGCGCGTAACTCGTCCCGCACAGTTTGTCGTAGACCCACGAATGAGGTTTCAAATCGACCGGCTCATTGAGGAGATATGTGTTATGATTTTTATAAGCGATCGGACCAACGATGTTCGCACAGGGGGGCGAAAAAGCGGCCAAAAAAGTCCCATTGACTTTCAATGGCGGAATCTTCAGAAATTTGAATTTCAACTGTCACTTTCTCACACACACTCACACACGCAGGCCCTTAAAAGCCTTTCTCTCTCAGACACAGACACTCATTTTCTTCCACTTTTATTTCTGTGTGCTACTCCTCCCGCAGCGTTTGTCCTAGACCCACAAATGAGGTGTCAAATCGACCGGCTTATTGAGGAGAGGTGTGCTATGACTTTTCTAAGCGATCGGGTGTACGATGTTCGCACAGCGTACGAAAAAACGGCTGAAAAAACTCCCATAGACTTAACATTGGGTCAAAATCTGTGAGATCATATCTTTGGATCAGAAGGTCATAGGGACTCTTTTGATTCGGCCAGCCAATAAGTAGTGACACAGCAACTTCATAGCCACGCACCCTAGCAACCAATTACAGCACCCTAGCAACCGGGGCCGAATTTTGCCACTGCAAGCACCATTCACATTTTCTTCAGGAAATGTACATTCTAGTATTGTAATTACTATTCACCTCAACAAAACTTTGGCGCGTAACTCGTCCCGCACCGTTTGTCGTAGACCCACAAATGAGGTGTCAAATCGACCGGCTTATTGAGGAGAGGTGTGCTATGACTTTTCTAAGCGATCGGGTGTACGATGTTCGCACAGCGTACAAAAAAAACGGCTGAAAAAACTCCCATAGACTTAACATGGGGTCCAAATCTGTGAGATCATATCTTTGGATCAGAAGTTCGTAGAGACTTGGGGCTAGGCTCTTTTGATTCGGCCAGCCAATAAGTAGTGGCACAGCAACTTCATAGCCACGCCCTAGCAACCAATTACAGCACCCTAGCAACCGGTGCCGATTTTTGCCACTGCAAGCACCATTCACATTTTCTTCAGGAAATGTACATTCTAGTATTGTAATTACTATTCACCTGAACAAAACTTTGGCGCGTAACTCGTCTCGCAGTTTTTGACGTAGACCCACGAATGAGGTGTTAAATCGACCGGCTTATTGAGGAGAGGTGTGCTATGACTTTTCTAAGCGATCGGGTGTACGATGTTCGCACAGCGTACGAAAAAACGGCTGAAAAAACTCCCATAGACTTAACATGGGGGCCAAATCTGTGAGATCATATCTTTGGTTTAGAAGGTCATAGAGACTTGGGGCTGGGCTCTTTTGACTCGGCCTATCAAGCCGCCAATAAGTAGTGACTTCATGGCCACGCCCTAACAACCAATTACAGCAACCTAGCAACCGAGTGGCGAATTTTGCCACTGCAAGCACCATTCACATTTTCTTCAGGAAATGTACATTCTAGTATTGTAATTACTATTCACCTGAACAAAACTTTGGCGCGTAACTCGTCCCGCACCGTTTGACGTAGACCCACAAATGAGGTGTCAAATCGACCGGCTTATTGAGGAGAGGTGTGCTATGACTTTTCTAAGTGATCGGGTGTACGCTGTTCGCACAGCATACGAAAAAAATGGCTGAAAAAACTCCCATAGACTTAACATTGAGTCAAAATCTGTGAGATCATATCTTTGGATTGGAAGTTCATAGAGACTTGGGGCTGGGCTCTTTTGATTCGGCCAGCCAATAAGTAGTGACACAGCAACTTCATAGCCACGCCCTAGCAACCAATTACAGCACCCTAGCAACCGGTGCCGAATTTTGCCACTGCAAGCACCATTCACATTTTCTTCAGGAAATGTACATTCTAGTATTGTAATTACTATTCACCTGAACAAAACTTTGGCGCGTAACTCGTCCCGCACCATTTGTCGTAGACCCATGAATGAGGTGTCAAATCGACCGGCTTATTGAGGAGAGGTGTGCTATGACTTTTCTAAGCGATCGTGTGTACGATGTCCGCACAGCGTACGAAAAAACGGCTGAAAAAACTCCCATAGACTTAACATTGGGTCAAAATCTGTGAGATCATATCTATGGATCAGAAGGTCATAGAGACTTGGGGCTGGGCTCTTTTGATTCGGCCAGCCAATAAGTAGTGACACAGCAACTTCATAGCGACGCCCTAGCAACCAATTACATCACCCTAGCAACTGGGGCCGAATTTTGCCACTGCAAGCACCATTCACATTTTCTTCAGGAAATGTACATTCTAGTATTGTAATTACTATTCACCTGAACAAAACTTTGGCGCGTAACTCGTCCTGCACCGTTTGTCGTAGACCCACATATGAGGTGTCAAATCGACCGGCTTATTGAGGAGAGGTGTGCTATGACTTTTATAAGCGATCGGGTGTACGATGTTCGCACAGCGTACGAAAAAACGGCTGAAAAACTCCCATAGACTTAACATTGGGTCAAAATCTGTGAGATCATATCTTTGGATCAGAAGGTCATAGGGACTCTTTTGATTCGGCCAGCCAATAAGTAGTGACACAGCAACTTCATAGCGACGCCCTAGCAACCAATTACATCACCCTAGCAACTGGGGCCGAATTTTACCACTGCAAGCACCATTCACATTTTCTTCAGGAAATGTACATTCTAGTTAATGGTGCTTGCCAAAGGCAAAGCTCCATTCTTATTCTCCCGCATACTTATTATTCTTCTTCTTCCACTTTTTTCTGCACGCTACTCCTCCCACAGTTTTTGTCATAGACCCATGAATGAGGTGTCAAATCGACCGGCCCATTGAGGAGTGGTGTGCTATGACTTTTATAAGCGATCGGGTGTATGATGTTCGTACGGCGACCATATAGAGCACCTTAGTAACAAGCTTCATAGACTTCTATTGAAAAAGATCAAATTAATATCTTTGGATAGGAGTGTCGTATAAACAAGAGGGTGGGCTCATTTGACTCGAGGCAGCAAACCGCCAATCACAAATCACCTTAAAGACATCATAGCCACACCTTAGCAACCATTTAGAGCACCCTAGCAAACTAAAGCATTGGCAGATATCTTCAAATCTAAATATCATAGAGGCATGGGGCTTGGTTTATATCATTCATACTGGCAAGCAGCCTTTGGTTTATCATTACTGGCAGCTGCCAAGCCACTCCCTAGCAACCAAACAGAGTACCCTAGCAACCGTTTTGCAAGATCTATATCTCTGCATCAGAACATCATAAAGACATGGGGGTTGGTTTATATTGTCAAGCAGCCTTTGGAGTATCATCATTGGTAGCTGCCAAGCCACTCCCTAGCAACCAAACAGAGTACCCTAGCAACCGCTTAGCAAGATCTATATCTCTGCATCAGAGCATCATAGAGACATGGCGGTTGGCTCTTTTGACTCATGCTAGCCAACTGGACTTCCAACATGCTACACATGCTAGCGGTGAATAGCTACATGCTAATAGTGATTAGCTAAGTGCTAAAGTGGGTTAAGAACATGCTAATAACTCTATAGAAACTTCATAGTAACTATCTGTGACAACTACCAACCACATAGTAACACCCTAGCAACCACCCAGGTTACCATAGCAACCACCTAGCAACCCCCCAGAACACCCTAGCAACCGCCTAGCAACACCATAGTGACCACCCCAGGTACCTTAGCAACTGCCTAGCAAAACACCCTAGCAACCACCTGTGTTACCATAGCAACTGCCTAGCAACCACCCAGAACACCCTAGCAACCGCCTAGCAACACCATAGTGACAACCCCAGGTACCTTAGCAACCACCCAGAACACCCTAGCAACCGCCTAGCAACACCATAGTGACCACCCAGGGTACCTTAGCAACTGCCTAGCAACACCATAGTGACCACCCAGGGTACCTTAGCAACTGCCTAGCAAAACCCTAGCAACCACCCGGGTTACCATAGCAACCGCCTAGCAACCACCCAGAACACCCTAGCAACACCTTAGCAACTACCCAAGTACCTTAGCAACCGCCTACTAACCACACAGAACACCCTAGCAACCGCCTAGCAACACCTTAGCAACCACCCCAAGTACCTTAGCAACCGCCTAGCAACCGAGTGCCGATTTTGCCACTGCAAGCACCATTCACATTTTCTTCAGGAAATGTACATTCTAGTATTGTAATTACTATTCACCTGAACAAAACTTTGGCGCGTAACTCGTCCCGCACCGTTTGACGTAGACCCACAAATGAGGTGTCAAATCGACCGGCTTATTGAGGAGAGGTGTGCTATGACTTTTCTAAGTGATCGGGTGTACGCTGTTCGCACAGCATACGAAAAAAATGGCTGAAAAAACTCCCATAGACTTAACATTGAGTCAAAATCTGTGAGATCATATCTTTGGATTGGAAGTTCATAGAGACTTGGGGCTGGGCTCTTTTGATTCGGCCAGCCAATAAGTAGTGACACAGCAACTTCATAGCCACGCCCTAGCAACCAATTACAGCACCCTAGCAACCGGTGCCGAATTTTGCCACTGCAAGCACCATTCACATTTTCTTCAGGAAATGTACATTCTAGTATTGTAATTACTATTCACCTGAACAAAACTTTGGCGCGTAACTCGTCCCGCACCATTTGTCGTAGACCCATGAATGAGGTGTCAAATCGACCGGCTTATTGAGGAGAGGTGTGCTATGACTTTTCTAAGCGATCGTGTGTACGATGTCCGCACAGCGTACGAAAAAACGGCTGAAAAAACTCCCATAGACTTAACATTGGGTCAAAATCTGTGAGATCATATCTATGGATCAGAAGGTCATAGAGACTTGGGGCTGGGCTCTTTTGATTCGGCCAGCCAATAAGTAGTGACACAGCAACTTCATAGCGACGCCCTAGCAACCAATTACATCACCCTAGCAACTGGGGCCGAATTTTGCCACTGCAAGCACCATTCACATTTTCTTCAGGAAATGTACATTCTAGTATTGTAATTACTATTCACCTGAACAAAACTTTGGCGCGTAACTCGTCCTGCACCGTTTGTCGTAGACCCACATATGAGGTGTCAAATCGACCGGCTTATTGAGGAGAGGTGTGCTATGACTTTTATAAGCGATCGGGTGTACGATGTTCGCACAGCGTACGAAAAAACGGCTGAAAAACTCCCATAGACTTAACATTGGGTCAAAATCTGTGAGATCATATCTTTGGATCAGAAGGTCATAGGGACTCTTTTGATTCGGCCAGCCAATAAGTAGTGACACAGCAACTTCATAGCGACGCCCTAGCAACCAATTACATCACCCTAGCAACTGGGGCCGAATTTTACCACTGCAAGCACCATTCACATTTTCTTCAGGAAATGTACATTCTAGTTAATGGTGCTTGCCAAAGGCAAAGCTCCATTCTTATTCTCCCGCATACTTATTATTCTTCTTCTTCCACTTTTTTTCTGCACGCTACTCCTCCCACAGTTTTTGTCATAGACCCATGAATGAGGTGTCAAATCGACCGGCCCATTGAGGAGTGGTGTGCTATGACTTTTATAAGCGATCGGGTGTATGATGTTCGTACGGCGACCATATAGAGCACCTTAGTAACAAGCTTCATAGACTTCTATTGAAAAAGATCAAATTAATATCTTTGGATAGGAGTGTCGTATAAACAAGAGGGTGGGCTCATTTGACTCGAGGCAGCAAACCGCCAATCACAAATCACCTTAAAGACATCATAGCCACACCTTAGCAACCATTTAGAGCACCCTAGCAAACTAAAGCATTGGCAGATATCTTCAAATCTAAATATCATAGAGGCATGGGGCTTGGTTTATATCATTCATACTGGCAAGCAGCCTTTGGTTTATCATTACTGGCAGCTGCCAAGCCACTCCCTAGCAACCAAACAGAGTACCCTAGCAACCGTTTTGCAAGATCTATATCTCTGCATCAGAACATCATAAAGACATGGGGGTTGGTTTATATTGTCAAGCAGCCTTTGGAGTATCATCATTGGTAGCTGCCAAGCCACTCCCTAGCAACCAAACAGAGTACCCTAGCAACCGCTTAGCAAGATCTATATCTCTGCATCAGAGCATCATAGAGACATGGCGGTTGGCTCTTTTGACTCATGCTAGCCAACTGGACTTCCAACATGCTACACATGCTAGCGGTGAATAGCTACATGCTAATAGTGATTAGCTAAGTGCTAAAGTGGGTTAAGAACATGCTAATAACTCTATAGAAACTTCATAGTAACTATCTGTGACAACTACCAACCACATAGTAACACCCTAGCAACCACCCAGGTTACCATAGCAACCACCTAGCAACCCCCCAGAACACCCTAGCAACACCATAGTGACCACCCCAGGTACCTTAGCAACTGCCTAGCAAAACACCCTAGCAACCACCTGTGTTACCATAGCAACTGCCTAGCAACCACCCAGAACACCCTAGCAACCGCCTAGCAACACCATAGTGACAACCCCAGGTACCTTAGCAACCACCCAGAACACCCTAGCAACCGCCTAGCAACACCATAGTGACCACCCAGGGTACCTTAGCAACTGCCTAGCAACACCATAGTGACCACCCAGGGTACCTTAGCAACTGCCTAGCAAAACCCTAGCAACCACCCGGGTTACCATAGCAACCGCCTAGCAACCACCCAGAACACCCTAGCAACACCTTAGCAACTACCCAAGTACCTTAGCAACCGCCTACTAACCACACAGAACACCCTAGCAACCGCCTAGCAACACCTTAGCAACCACCCCAAGTACCTTAGCAACCGCCTAGCAACCGAGTGCCGATTTTGCCACTGCAAGCACCATTCACATTTTCTTCAGGAAATGTACATTCTAGTTAATGGTGCTTGCCAAAGGCAAAGCTCCATTCTTATTCTTCTGCATACTTATTATTATTATTATTATTATTATTCTTCTTCTTCCACTTTTTTTCTGCGCTCTACTCCTCCCGCAGTTTTTGTCCTAGACCCATGAATGAGGTGTCAAATCGACCGGCTCATTGAGGAGAGGTGTGCTATGACTTTTATAAGCGATCGGGTGTACGATGTTCGTCCGGCGGGCGAAAAAGTAGCGAAAAAAATCCCATAGACTTAACATTGGAACGAACTTTGACAAGTCATAACTCTGGATAACAATGTCATAGAGACAAAGGGGTGGTCTCATTTTACTCAGGAAACCAATCAGTCTCTCAGGAAAACTTTGAAGATATCAAGCCACGCCCTAGCAACCATATAGAGCACCTTAGTAACAAGCTTCATAGACTTCCATTGAAAAAGATCAAATGAATATCTTTGGATAGAAGTGTCGTACAAACAAGAGGGTGGGCTCATTTGACTCGAGGCAGCAAACCGCCAATCACAAATCACCTTAAAGACATCATAGCCACGCCTTAGCAACCATTTAGAGCACCCTAGCAACCCAAAGCATAGGCAGATATCTTCAAATCTGAATATCATAGAGGCATGGGGGTTGGTTTATATCATTCATACTGGCAAGCAGCCTTTGGAGTATCATCATTGGTAGCTGCCAAGCCACTCCCTAGCAACCAAACAGAGTACCCTAGCAACCATTATTCAACATCTATATTTCTGCATCAGAACATCGTAAAGACATGGGTGTTGGTTTATATTGTCAAGCAGCCTTTGGAGTATCATCATTGGTAGCTGCCAAGCCACTCCTTAGCAACCAAACAGAGTACCCTAGCAACCGTTTAGCAATATCTATATCTCTGCATCAGAGCATCATAGAGACATGGCGGTTGGCTCTTTTGACTCATGCTAGCAAACTGGACTTCCAACATGCTACACATGCTAGCGGTGAATAGCTACATGCTAATAGTGATTAGCTAAGTGCTAAAGTGGGCTGAGAACATGATAAGAACTCTATAGAAACTCCATTGTAACTATCTGTGCCAACTACCAACCACCTAGTAATACCATAGCAACCACCCTGGTTACCATAGCAACCGCCCAGAACACCCTAGCAACCGCCTAGCAACACAGTAGTGACCACTACAGGTACCTTAACAACTGCCTAGCAACACCTTAGCAACCACCCAGGTTACCATAGCAACCGCCTAGCAACCGCCCAGAACACCCTAGCAACCGCCTAGCAACACCTTAGCAACCACCCCAAGTACCTCAGCAACTTCCTAGCAACACCCTAGCAACTACCCTGGTTACCATAGCAACCGCCTAGCAACCACCCAGAACACCATAGCAACCGCCTAGCAACACCTTAGCAACCACCCCAAGTACCTCAGCAACTTCCTAGCAACACCCTAGCAACTACCCTGGTTATCACAGCAACCGCCTACCAACCGCCTAGAACACCTTAGCAACCGCCTAGCAACACCTTAGCAACCACTCCAAGTACCTTAGCAACTGCCTAGCAACACCTTAGCAACCACCCAGGTTACCATAGCAACCGCCTAGCAACCACCAATAACACCCTAGCAACCGCCTAGCAACACCGTAGTGACCACCCCAAGTGCCTTAGAAACTGCCTACCAACACCCTAGCAACCACCCAGGTTACCATAGCAACCGCTTAGCAACCACCCAGAACACCTTGGCAACCGCCTAGAAACACCTTAGCAACCACTCCAAGTACCTTAGCAACTGCCTAGCAACACCCTAGCAACCACTCAGGTTACCAAAGCAACCGCATAGCAACCGGGTACAGAATTTTGCTACTGCAAGCACCATTCACATTTTCTTCAGGAAATGTACATTCTAGTATTGTAATTACTATTCACCTGAACAAAACTTTGGCGCGTAACTCGTCCCGCACCGTTTGTCGTAGACCCATGAATGAGGTGTCAAATCGACCGGCTTATTGAGGAGAGGTGTGCTATGACTTTTCTAAGTGATCGGGTGTATGATGATCGCACAGCGTATGAAAAAATGGCTGAAAAAACTCCCATAGACTTAACATGGGGAACAAATCTGTGAGATCATATCTTTGGTTTAAAAGGTCATAGAGACTTGGGGCTGGGCTCTTTTGATTCGGCCAGCCAATAAGTAGTGACACAGCAACTTCATAGCCACACCCTAGCAACCAATTACAGCACCCTAGCAACCGAGTGGCGAATTTTGCCACTGCAAGCACCATTCACATTTTCTTCAGGAAATGTACATTCTAGTATTGTAATTACTATTCACCTGAACAAAACTTTGGCGCGTAACTCGTCCCGCACCGTTTGTCGTAGACCCATGAATGAGGTGTCAAATCGACCGGCTTATTGAGGAGAGGTGTGCTATGACTTTTCTAAGTGATCGGGTGTATGATGATCGCACAGCGTATGAAAAAATGGCTGAAAAAACTCCCATAGACTTAACATGGGGAACAAATCTGTGAGATCATATCTTTGGTTTAAAAGGTCATAGAGACTTGGGGCTGGGCTCTTTTGATTCGGCCAGCCAATAAGTAGTGACACAGCAACTTCATAGCCACACCCTAGCAACCAATTACAGCACCCTAGCAACCGAGTGGCGAATTTTGCCACTGCAAGCACCATTCACATTTTCTTCAGGAAATGTACATTCTAGTTAATGGTGCTTGCCATAGGCAAAGCTCCATTCTTATTATTGCTCATACTTATTATTATAATTATTTTTCTGGACAAAAGTTTGGCGCGCTACTCCTCCCACAGTTTTTGTCCTAGACCAATGAATCAGGTGTCAAATCGACCGGCTTATTGAGGAGACCTGTGCTATGACTTTTATAAGCGATCGGGTGTACGATGTTCGTCCAGCGGGCGAAAAAGTAGCGAAAAAAATCCCATAGACTTTGCATTGCGACAAATTTTGACGAGTTATTGCTCCGAGTGAGAATTTCGTAGAAACATGTGGGTTACCACGTTTGAAGAGGCTAGCAAGCTCTGTCAGGCCATACCTCAAAACTGGGTGTAAGTTGTACCCCTGGGGCGCAAGAGCTGCCCAAAGTTGCCCCATAGACATACTATGGTGAAGCCGTGCCCATGAACCAGGAAGTACTGTGTTTTTCCTACTATGGGAAATTACATAGGGATTTTGTATTGAACATAACTCTGGATCACAATGTCTTAGAGACAAGGGGGTGGGCTCATTTTACTCAGGCAACCAATCAGTCTCTCAGGATCATTGTGAAGCTATCAAGCCACGCCCTAGCAACCATATAGAGCACCATAGCAACAAGTTCCATAGACTTCCATTGAAAAAGATCAAATGAATATCTTTGGATAGGAGTGTCATAGAAACATGAGGGTGGGCTCATTTGACTCGGGGCAGCAAACGGCCAATCACGAATCACCTTCAACACTTCATAGCCACGCCCTAGCAACCATTTAGAGCACCCTAGCAACCCAAAGCATAGAGGGGATATCTTCAAATCTGAATATCATACAGGCATGGGGGTTGGTTTATATCATTCATACTGGCAAGCAGCCTTTGATGTATCATCATTGGCAGCTGCCAAGCCACTCCCTAGCAACCAAACAGAGTACCCTAGCAACCGTTTTTCAAGATGTATATCTCTGCATCAGAACATCGTACAGACATGGGGGTTGGTTTATATTGTCAAGCAGCCTTTGGAGTATCATCATTGGCAGCTGCCAAGCCACTCCCTAGCAACCAAACAGAGTACCCTAGCAACTGTTTAGCAAGACCTATATCTCTGCATCAGAGCATCATAGAGACATGGCGGTTGGCTCTTTTGACTCATGCTAGCAATCTGGACTTCCAACATGATACACATGCTAGCAGTGAATAGCTACATGCTAATAGTGATTAGCTTAGGGTTTAAACATGACACAAACTAGTGAAAATGTGTTAGCATGATGATAGTAGCATGCTAATCATGTTAGCAAACATGCTAATCATGTTAGCATGTTGTTAACATCATGCTAACATGGTTAGCATCTTGCTAAAAACATGTTAACAGTATGCTACGGGTGTTAACATCATGGTGGCAACATGCTAATCATGTTAGCATGTTGCTAGCATTATGCTAACATGATTAGCATCTTGGTAAACACATCCTAGCAATATGCTAAGGGTGTTAGCATCATGCTACCATCATGCTAATCAAGAGTGCCGAGTTTTGCCACTGCAAGCACCATTCACATTTTCTTCAGGAAATGTACATTCTAGTTAATGGTGCTTGCCAAAGGCAAAGCTCCATTCTTATTCTCCTGCATACTTATTATTATTATTATTATTATTATTATTATTATTATTCCACACAAAATTTTGGCGCGCTACTCCTCCCGCAGCTTTTGTCCTAGACCCATGAATGAGGTGTCAAATCGACCGGCTTATTGAGGAGAGGTGTGCTATGACTTTTCTAAGCGATCAGGTGTACGATGTTCGTCCGACGGGCGAAAAATCGGGCGAAAAATCCCATAGACTTAACATTGGGACGAACTTTGACAAGTCATAACTCTGGATCACAATGTCATAGACTGATTGGTTGCCTGAGTAAAATGAGCCCACCCCCTTGTCTCTATCAAGATAATTTTAAAGCTATCAAGCCACGCCCTAGCAACCATAGAGAGTACCTTAGTAACAAGCTCCATAGACTTCCATTGAAAAAGATCAAAGGAATATCTTTGGATAGGAGTGTCATACAAACATGAGGGTGGGCTCGTTTGACTCGAGGCAGCAAACCGCCAATCACAAATAACCTTAAAGCCATCATAGCCACGCCTTAGCAACCATTTTAGAGCACCCTAGCAACCCAAAGCATAGGCAGATATCTTCAAATCTGAATATCATAGAGGCATGGGGGTTGGTTTATATCATTCATACTGGCAAGCAGCCTTTGGTTTATCATTACTGGCAGCTGCCAAGCCACTCCCTAGCAACCAAACAGAGTACCCTAGCAACCGTTTTGCAAGATCTATATCTCTGCATCAGAACATCGTAAAGACATGGGTGTTGGTTTATATTGTCAAGCAGCCTTTGGAGTATCATCATTGGTAGCTGCCAAGCCACTCCCTAGCAACCAAACAGAGTACCCTAGCAACCGTTTAGCAATATCTATATCTCTGCATCAGAGCATCATAGAGACATGGCGGATGGCTCTTTTGACTAATGCTAGCAAACTGGACTTCCAACATGCTACACATGCTAGCAGTGAATAGCTACATGCTAATAGTGATTAGCTTAGGGTTTAAACATGACACAAACTAGTAAAAATGTGTTAGCATCATGCTGGTAACATGCTAATTGTGTTAGCATCATGTTAGTAGCATGCTAATCATGTTAGCATCATGCTAGCAAACATGCTAATCATGTTAGCATCATGCTAGGAAACATGCTAATCATGTTATCATCTTGTTAAAACCATGCTAATCATGTTAGCATGTTGCTAGCATTATGCTAACATGATTAGCATATTGTTTAAAACATGTTAGCAGCATGCTAAGGGTGTTAGCATCATGGTTGCAACATGCTAATCATGTTAGCATCTTGCTAAAAACATCCTAGCAGGACGGTAATTATGTTAGCATAGTTTTGCCACTGCAAGCACCATTCACATTTTCTTCAGGAAATGTACATTCTAGTTAATGGTGCTTGCCAAAGGCAAAGCTCCATTCTTAATCTTCTGCATACTTATTATTATTATTATTATTATTATTATTATTCCACACAAAAGTTTGGCGCGCTACTCCTCCCGCAGTTTTTGTCCTAGACTCATGAATGAGGTGTCAAATCGACCGGCTCATTGAGGAGAGGTGTGCTATGACTTTTATAAGCGATCGGACCAACGATGTTCGCACAGCGGACGAAAAAGCGGCCAAAAAAGTCCCATTGACTTACATTGAAAAATTCAAATTCACGAACATTCCGTCTCTCTCAACTGTCACTTTCTCACACACACTCACACACGCAGGCCCTTAGAAGCCTTTGTCTCTCAGACACAGACACTCATTTTCTTCCACTTTTAATTCTGCGCGCTATTTCTCCCACAGCGTTTGTCCTAGACCCATGAATGAGGTGTCAAATCGACCGGCTTATTGAGGAGAGGTGTGCTATTTTTTTTTAAGCGATCGGACCAATGATGTTCGCACAGGGGGCGAAAAAGCGGCCAAAAAAGTCCCATTGACTTTCAATGGCGGAATCTTCAGAAATTTGAATTTCAACTGTCACTTTCTCACACACACTCACACACGCAGGCCCTTAGAAGCCTTTCTCTCTCAGACACAGACACTCATTTTCTTCCACTTGTTTTCTGCGCGCTACTCCTCCCGCAGTTTTTGTCCTAGACCCATGAATGAGGTGTCAAATCGACCGGCTCATTGAGGAGAGGTGTGCTATGACTTTTATAAGCGATCGGGTGTACGATGTTCGTCCGGCGGGCGAAAAAGTAGCGAAAAAAATCCCATAGACTTTGCATTGGGACAAACTTTGACGAGTAATAGCTCCTAACGAGAATTTCATAGAAACATGTGGGTTACCAGGTTTGAAGAGCCTGATAGGCTCTCTCAGACCATACCTCAAAATGGGGTGTAAGTTGTACCCCTGGGGCGCAAGAGCTGCCCAAAGTTGCCCCATAGACATACTATGGTGAAGCCGTGCCCATGAACCAGGAAGTACTGTGTTTTTCCTACTATGGGAAATTACATAGGGATTTTGTATTGAACATAACTCTGGATCACAATGTCATAGAGACAAGGGGGTGGGCTCATATTACTCAGGCAACCAATCAGTCTCTCAGGATCATTGTGAAGCTATCAAGCCACGCCCTAGCAACCATATAGAGCACCATAGCAACAAGTTCCATAGACTTCCATTGAAAAAGATCAAATGAATATCTTTGGATAGGAGTGTCATAGAAACATGAGGGTGGGCTCATTTGACTCGGGGCAGCAAACGGCCAATCACGAATCACCTTCAAGACATCATAGCCACGCCCTAGCAACCATTCAGAGCACCCTAGCAACCCAAAGCATAGAGGGGATATCTTCAAATCTGAACATCATAGAGGAATGGGGGTTGGTTTATAGCATTCATACTGGCAAGCAGCCTTTGGTTTATCATTACTGGCAGCTGCCAAGCCACTCCCTAGCAACCAAACAGAGTACCCTAGCAACCGTTTAGCAAGATCTATATCTCTGCATCAGAACATCGTAAAGACATGGGGGTTGGTTTATATTGTCAAGCAGCCTTTGGAGTATCATCATTGGTAGCTACCAGGCCACTCCCTAGCAGCCAACCAGATTACCCTAGCAACCGTTTTTCAAGATCCATATCTCTGCATCAGAACATCATAAAGACATGGGGGTTGGTTTATATTGTCAAGCAGCCTTTGGAGTATCATCATTGGCAACTGCCAAGCCACTGCCAAGCCACTCCCTAGCAACCAAACAGAGTACCCTAGCAACCATTTAGCGATGCCTATATCTCTGCATCAGAACATCGTAGAGACATGGGGGTTGGCTTTTTTGACTCATGCTAGCAAACTGTACTTGCAACATGCTACACATGCTAGCAGTTAATAGCTACATGCTAATAGTGATTAGCTAAGTGCTAAAGTGGGCTGAGAACATGCTAAGAACTCTATAGAAACTCCATAGTAACTATCTGTGCCAACTACCAACCACCTAGTGACACCATAGCAACCACCCTGGTTACCATAGCAACCGCCCAGAACACCCTAGCAACCGCCTAGCAACACAGTAGTGACCACTCCAGGTACCTTAACAACTGCCTAGCAACACCTTAGCAACCACCCCAAGTACCTTAGCAACCGCCTAGCAACACCTTAGCAACCACCCCAAGTTCCTTAGCAACCGCCTAGCAACCGAGTGGCGATTTTGCCACTGCAAGCACCATTCACATTTTCTTCAGGAAATGTACATTCTAGTATTGTAATTACTATTCACCTGAACAAAACTTTGGCGCGTAACTCGTCCGGCACCGTTTGTAGTAGACCCACGAATGAGGTGTCAAATCGACCGGCTTATTGAGGAGAGGTGTGCTATGACTTTTCTAAGCGATCGGGTGTACGATGTTCGCACAGCGTACAAAAAAAACGGCTGAAAAAACTCCCATAGACTTAACATTGGGTCCAAATCTGTGAGATCATATCTTTGGATCAGAAGTTCGTAGAGACTTGGGGCTGGGCTCTTTTGATTCGGCCAGCCAATAAGTAGTGACACAGCAGCTTCATAGCCACGCCCTAGCAATCAATTACAGCACCCTAGCAACCGAGTCCGGTGTTTTGCCACTGCAAGCACCATTCACATTTTCTTCAGGAAATGTACATTCTAGTTAATGGTGCTTGCCAAAGGCAAAGCTCCATTCTTATTCTCCTGCATACTTATTATTAATGGTGCTTGCCAAAGGCAAAGCTCCATTCTTATTCTCCTGCATACTTATTATTAATGGTGCTTGCCAAAGGCAAAGCTCCATTCTTATTCTTCTGCATACTTATTATTCTTCTTCTTCTTCTTCTGGACACAATTTCTGCACGCTACTCCTCCCGCAGTTTTTGTCATAGACCCATGAATGAGGTGTCAAATCGACCGGCTCATTGAGGACAGGTGTGCTATGACTTTTATAAGCGATCGGGTGTACGATGTTCGTCCGGCGGGCGAAAAAGTAGCGAAAAAAATCCCATAGACTTTGCATTGGGACAAACTTTGACGAGTAATAGCTCCTAACGAGAATTTCATAGAAACATGTGGGTTACCAGGTTTGAAGAGCCTGATAGGCTCTCTCAGACCATACCTCAAAATGGGGTGTAAGTTGTACCCCTGGGGCGCAAGAGCTGCCCAAAGTTGCCCCATAGACATACTATGGTGAAGCCGTGCCCATGAACCAGGAAGTACTGTGTTTTTCCTACTATGGGAAATTACATAGGGATTTTGTATTGAACATAACTCTGGATCACAATGTCATAGAGACAAGGGGGTGGGCTCATATTACTCAGGCAACCAATCAGTCTCTCAGGATCATTGTGAAGCTATCAAGCCACGCCCTAGCAACCATATAGAGCACCATAGCAACAAGTTCCATAGACTTCCATTGAAAAAGATCAAATGAATATCTTTGGATAGGAGTGTCATAGAAACATGAGGGTGGGCTCATTTGACTCGGGGCAGCAAACGGCCAATCACGAATCACCTTCAAGACATCATAGCCACGCCCTAGCAACCATTCAGAGCACCCTAGCAACCCAAAGCATAGAGGGGATATCTTCAAATCTGAACATCATAGAGGAATGGGGGTTGGTTTATAGCATTCATACTGGCAAGCAGCCTTTGGTTTATCATTACTGGCAGCTGCCAAGCCACTCCCTAGCAACCAAACAGAGTACCCTAGCAACCGTTTAGCAAGATCTATATCTCTGCATCAGAACATCGTAAAGACATGGGGGTTGGTTTATATTGTCAAGCAGCCTTTGGAGTATCATCATTGGTAGCTACCAGGCCACTCCCTAGCAGCCAACCAGATTACCCTAGCAACCGTTTTTCAAGATCCATATCTCTGCATCAGAACATCATAAAGACATGGGGGTTGGTTTATATTGTCAAGCAGCCTTTGGAGTATCATCATTGGCAACTGCCAAGCCACTGCCAAGCCACTCCCTAGCAACCAAACAGAGTACCCTAGCAACCATTTAGCGATGCCTATATCTCTGCATCAGAACATCGTAGAGACATGGGGGTTGGCTTTTTTGACTCATGCTAGCAAACTGTACTTGCAACATGCTACACATGCTAGCAGTTAATAGCTACATGCTAATAGTGATTAGCTAAGTGCTAAAGTGGGCTGAGAACATGCTAAGAACTCTATAGAAACTCCATAGTAACTATCTGTGCCAACTACCAACCACCTAGTGACACCATAGCAACCACCCTGGTTACCATAGCAACCGCCCAGAACACCCTAGCAACCGCCTAGCAACACAGTAGTGACCACTCCAGGTACCTTAACAACTGCCTAGCAACACCTTAGCAACCACCCCAAGTACCTTAGCAACCGCCTAGCAACACCTTAGCAACCACCCCAAGTTCCTTAGCAACCGCCTAGCAACCGAGTGGCGATTTTGCCACTGCAAGCACCATTCACATTTTCTTCAGGAAATGTACATTCTAGTATTGTAATTACTATTCACCTGAACAAAACTTTGGCGCGTAACTCGTCCGGCACCGTTTGTAGTAGACCCACGAATGAGGTGTCAAATCGACCGGCTTATTGAGGAGAGGTGTGCTATGACTTTTCTAAGCGATCGGGTGTACGATGTTCGCACAGCGTACAAAAAAAACGGCTGAAAAAACTCCCATAGACTTAACATTGGGTCCAAATCTGTGAGATCATATCTTTGGATCAGAAGTTCGTAGAGACTTGGGGCTGGGCTCTTTTGATTCGGCCAGCCAATAAGTAGTGACACAGCAGCTTCATAGCCACGCCCTAGCAATCAATTACAGCACCCTAGCAACCGAGTCCGGTGTTTTGCCACTGCAAGCACCATTCACATTTTCTTCAGGAAATGTACATTCTAGTTAATGGTGCTTGCCAAAGGCAAAGCTCCATTCTTATTCTCCTGCATACTTATTATTAATGGTGCTTGCCAAAGGCAAAGCTCCATTCTTATTCTCCTGCATACTTATTATTAATGGTGCTTGCCAAAGGCAAAGCTCCATTCTTATTCTTCTGCATACTTATTATTCTTCTTCTTCTTCTTCTGGACACAATTTCTGCACGCTACTCCTCCCGCAGTTTTTGTCATAGACCCATGAATGAGGTGTCAAATCGACCGGCTCATTGAGGACAGGTGTGCTATGACTTTTATAAGCGATCGGGTGTACGATGTTCGTCCGGCGGGCGAAAAAGTAGCGAAAAAAATCCCATAGACTTTGCATTGGGACAAACTTTGATGAGTAATAGCTCCTAACGAGAATTTCATAGAAACATGTGGGTTACTACGTTTGAAGAGGCTGACAGGCTCTCTCAGACCATACCTCAAAATGGGGTGTAAGTTGTACCCCTGGGGCGCAAGAGCTGCCCAAAGTTGCCCCATAGACATACTATGGTGAAGCCGTGCCCATGAACCAGGAAGTACTGTGTTTTTCCTACTATGGGAAATTACATAGGGATTTTGTATTGAACATAACTCTGGATCACAATGTCTTAAAGACAAGGGGGTGGGCTCATTTTACTCAGGCAACCAATCAGTGTCTCAGGTTCATTGTGAAGCTATCAAGCCACGCCCTAGCAACCATATAGAGCACCATAGCAACAAGTTCCATAGACTTCCATTGAAAAAGATCAAATGAATATCTTTGGATAGGAGTGTCATAGAAACATGAGGGTGGGCTCATTTGACTCGGGGCAGCAAACGGCCAATCACGAATCACCTTAAACACTTCATTGCCACGCCCTAGCAACCATTTAGAGCACCCTAGCAACCCAAAGCATAAAGGGATATCTTCAAATCTGAATATCATACAGGCATGGGGGTTGGTTTATATCATTCATACTGGCAAGCAGCCTTTGGTTTATCATTACTGGCAGCTGCCAAGCCACTCCCTAGCAACCAAACAGAGTACCCTAGCAACCGTTTTGCAAGATCTATATCTCTGCATCAGAACATCATAAAGACATGGGGGTTGGTTTATATTGTCAAGCAGCCTTTGGAGTATCATCATTGGTAGCTGCCAAGCCACTCCTTAGCAACCAAACAGAGTACCCTAGCAACCGTTTAGCAAGATCTATATCTCTGCATCAGAGCATCATAGAGACATGGCGGTTGGCTCTTTTGACTCATGCTAGCAAACTGGACTTCCAACATGTTACACATGCTAGCAGTGAATAGCTACATGCTAATAGTGATTAGCTTAGGGTTTAAGCATGACACAAACTAGTAAAAATGTGTTAGCATCATGCTGGTAACATGCTAATTGTGTTAACATCATGCTAGTAGAATGCTAATCATGTTAGCATCATGTTAGCAAACATGCTAATTATGTTAGCATCTTGTTAAAAACATGCTAGCAACATGGTAATCATGGTAGCATCATGCTAGCATAATGCTAATCATGTTAGCATTGTTGCTAGCATTATGCTAACATGATTAGCATCTTTCTAAAAACATGCTAGCAGCATGCTAAGGGTGTTAGCATCATGCTAGCAACATGCTAATCATGTTAGCATGTTGCTAGCATTATGCTAACATGATTAGCATCTTTCTAAAAACATGCTAGCAGCATGGTAAGGGTGTTAGCATAATGCTAGCAACATGCTAATCATGTTAGCATCTTGCTAAAAACATCCTAGCAGGACGGTAATTATGTTAGCATCATGTTAATCAAGAGTGCCGAGTTTTGCCACTGCAAGCACCATTCACATTTTCTTCAGGAAATGTACATTCTAGTATTGTAATTACTATTCACCTGAACAAAACTTTGGCGCGTAACTCGTCCCGCACCGTTTGTCGTAGACCCACGAATGAGGTGTCAAATCGACCGGCTTATTGAGGATAGGTGTGCTATGACTTTTCTAAGCGATCGGGTGTACGATGTTCGCACAGCGTACGAAAAAACGGCTGAAAAAACTCCCATAGACAACATGGGGGCCAAATCTGTGAGATCATATCTTTGGTTTAGAAGGTCGTAGAGACTTGGGGCTGGGCTCTTTTGATTCGGCCAGCCAATAAGTAGTGACACAGCAACTTCATAGCCACGCCCTAGCAACCAATTACAGCACCCTAGCAACCGAGTCAGGTGTTTTGCCACTGCAAGCACCATTCACATTTTCTTCAGGAAATGTACATTCTAGTATTGTAATTACTATTCACCTGAACAAAACTTTGGCGTGTAACTCGTCCTGCACCTTTTGTCATAGACCCACAAATGAGGTGTCAAATTGACCGGCTTATTGAGGAGAGGTGTGCTATGACTTTTCTAAGCGATCGGGTGTACGATGTTCGCACAGCGTACGAAAAAATCGGCTGAAAAAACTCCCATAGACTTAACATTGGGTCAAAATCTGTGATATCATATCTTTGGATCAGAAGGTCATAGAGACTTGGGGCTGGGCTCTTTTGATTCGGCCAGCCAATAAGTAGTGACACAGCAACTTCATAGCCACGCCCTAGCAACCAATTACAGCACCCTAGCAACCGGGGCCGAATTTTGCCACTGCAAGCACCATTCACATTTTCTTCAGGAAATGTACATTCTAGTATTGTAATTACTATTCACCTGAACAAAACTTTGGCGCGTAACTCGTCCCACACCGTTTGTCGTAGACCCACGAATGAGGTGTCAAATCGACCGGCTTATTGAGGAGAGGTGTGCTATGACTTTTCTAAGCGATCGGGTGTACGATGTTCGCACAGCATACGAAAAAACGGCTGAAAAAACTCCCATAGACTTAACATTGGATCAAAATCTGTGAGATCATATCTTTGGATCAGAAGGTCATAGAGACTTGGGGCTGGGCTCTTTTGATTCGGCCAGCCAATAAGTAGTGACACAGCAACTTCATAGCCACGCCCTAGCAACCAATTACAGCACCCTAGCAACCGGGGCCGAATTTTGCCACTGCAAGCACCATTCACATTTTCTTCAGGAAATGTACATTCTAGTATTGTAATTACTATTCACCTGAACAAAACTTTGGCGCGTAACTCGTCCCGCACCGTTTGTCCTAGACCCACAAATGAGGTGTCAAATCGACCGGCTTATTGAGGAGAGGTGTGCTATGACTTTTCTAAGCGATCGGGTGTACGATGTTCGCACAGCGTACGAAAAAAATGGCTGAAAAAACTCCCATAGACTTAACATGGGGTCCAAATCTGTGAGATCATATCTTTGGATCAGAAGTTCGTAGAGACTTGGGGCTGGGCTCTTTTGATTCGGCCAGCCAATAAGTAGTGACACAGCAACTTCATAGCCACGCCCTAGCAACCAATTACAGCACCCTAGCAACCGAGTCCGGTGTTTTGCCACTGCAAGCACCATTCACATTTTCTTTAGGAAATGTACATTCTAGTATTGTAATTACTATTCACCTGAACAAAACTTTGGCGCGTAACTCGTCCCGCACCGTTTGTCGTAGACCCACAAATGAGGTGTCAAATCGACCGGCTTATTGAGGAGAGGTGTGCTATGACTTTTCTAAGCGATCGGGTGTACGATGTTCGCACAGCGTACGAAAAAATGGCTAAAAAAACTCCCATAGACTTAACATGGGGGCCAAATCTGTGAGATCATATCTTTGGATCAGAAGGTCATAGAGACTTGGGGCTGGGCTCTTTTGATTCGGCCAGCCAATATGTAGTGACACAGCAACTTCATAGCCACGCCCTAGCAACCAATTACTGCACCCTAGCAACCGAGTGGCGATTTTGCCACTGCAAGCACCATTCACATTTTCTTCAGGAAATGTACATTCTAGTTAATGGTGCTTGCCAAAGGCAAAGCTCCATTCTTATTCTTCTGCATAGTTATTATTCTTCTTCTTCTTCTTCTGGACACAATTTCTGCGCGCTACTCCTCCCGCAGTTTTTGTCATAGACCCATGAATGAGGTGTCAAATCGACCGGCTCATTGAGGACAGGTGTGCTATGACTTTTATAAGCGATCGGGTGTACGATGTTCGTCCGGCGGGCGAAAAAGTAGCGAAAAAAATCCCATAGACTTTGCATTGGGACAAACTTTGATGAGTAATAGCTCCTAACGAGAATTTCATAGAAACATGTGGGTTACCACGTTTGAAGAGCCTGATAGGCTCTCTCAGACCATACCTCAAAATGGGGTGTAAGTTGTACCCCTGGGGCGCAAGAGCTGCCCAAAGTTGCCCCATAGACATACTATGGTGAAGCCGTGCCCATGAACCAGGAAGTACTGTGTTTTTCCTACTATGGGAAATTACATAGGGATTTTGTATTGAACATAACTCTGGATCACAATGTCATAGAGACAAGGGGGTGGGCTCATTTTACTCAGGCAACCAATCAGTCTCTCAGGATCATTGTAAAGCTATCAAGCCACGCCCTAGCAACCATATAGAGAACCATAGCAACAAGTTCCATAGACTTCCATTGAAAAAGATCAAAGGAATATCTTTGGATAGGAGTGTCATAGAAACATGAGGGTGGGCTCATTTGACTCGAGGCAGCAAACCGCCAATCACAAATCACCTTAAAGACATCATAGCCACGCCTTAGCAACCATATAGAGCACCCTAGCAACCCAAAGCATAGGCAGATATCTTCAAATCTGAATATCATAGAGGCATGGGGGTTGGTTTATATCATTCATACTGGCAAGCAGCCTTTGGTGTATCATCATTGGTAGCTGCCAAGCCACTCCTTAGCAACCAAACAGAGTACCCTAGCAACCATTTTGCAAGATCTATATCTCTGCGTCAGAACATCGTACAGACATGGGGGTTGGTTTATATTGTCAAGCAGCCTTTGGAGTATCATCATTGGCAGCTGCCAAGCCACTCCCTAGCAACCAAACAGAGTACCCTAGCAACCGTTTTGAAACACCTATATTTCTGCATCAGAACATTATAGAGACATGGCGGTTGGCTCTTTTGACTCATGCTAGCAAACTGGACTTCCACCATGCTACACATGCTAGCAGTGAATAGCTACATGCTAATAGTGATTAGCTTAAGGTTTAAACATGACACAAACTAGTAAAAATGTGTTAGAATAATGCTAGTGGCATGTTAATTGTGTTAGCATGATGCTAGTAGCATGATAATCATGTTAGCATCATGTTAGCAAACATGCTAATCATGTTAGCATCTTGTTAAATACATGCTAACAACATGGTAATCATGCTAGCATCATGCTAGCATTATGCTAATGATGTTAGCATGTTGCTAGCATTATGCTAACATGATTAGCATCTTGTTAAAATCATGCTAGCAACATGGTAATCATCTAGCATCATGCTAAGCATTATGCTAATCATGTTAGCATGTTTGCTAGCATTATGCTAACATGATTAGCATCTTGTTTAAAACATGCTAACAGCATGCTAAGGGTGTTAGCATCATGCTTGCAACATGCTAATCATGTTAGCATGTTGTTAACATAATGCTAACATGATTAGCATCTTGTTAAAATAATGCTAGCAACATGGTAATCATGCTAGCATCATGCTAGTATTATGCTAATCATGTTAGCATTTTGCTAGCATTATGCTAACATGACTAGCATTTTGTTTAAAACATGCTAGCAGCATGCTTAGGGTGTTAGCATCATGCTAGCAACATGCTAATCATGTTAGCATTTTGTTAAAAACATCCTAGCAGGACGGTAATTATGTTAGCATCATGCTAATCAAGAGTGCCGAGTTTTGCCACTGCAAGCACCATTCACATTTTCTTCAGGAAATGTACATTCTAGTATTGTAATTACTATTCACCTGAACAAAACTTTGGCGCGTAACTCGTCCCGCACAGTTTGTCGTAGACCCACGAATGAGGTTTCAAATCGACCGGCTCATTGAGGAGATATGTGTTATGATTTTTATAAGCGATCGGACCAACGATGTTCGCACAGGGGGGCGAAAAAGCGGCCAAAAAAGTCCCATTGACTTTCAATGGCGGAATCTTCAGAAATTTGAATTTCAACTGTCACTTTCTCACACACACTCACACACGCAGGCCCTTAAAAGCCTTTCTCTCTCAGACACAGACACTCATTTTCTTCCACTTTTATTTCTGTGTGCTACTCCTCCCGCAGCGTTTGTCCTAGACCCACAAATGAGGTGTCAAATCGACCGGCTTATTGAGGAGAGGTGTGCTATGACTTTTCTAAGCGATCGGGTGTACGATGTTCGCACAGCGTACGAAAAAACGGCTGAAAAAACTCCCATAGACTTAACATTGGGTCAAAATCTGTGAGATCATATCTTTGGATCAGAAGGTCATAGGGACTCTTTTGATTCGGCCAGCCAATAAGTAGTGACACAGCAACTTCATAGCCACGCACCCTAGCAACCAATTACAGCACCCTAGCAACCGGGGCCGAATTTTGCCACTGCAAGCACCATTCACATTTTCTTCAGGAAATGTACATTCTAGTATTGTAATTACTATTCACCTCAACAAAACTTTGGCGCGTAACTCGTCCCGCACCGTTTGTCGTAGACCCACAAATGAGGTGTCAAATCGACCGGCTTATTGAGGAGAGGTGTGCTATGACTTTTCTAAGCGATCGGGTGTACGATGTTCGCACAGCGTACAAAAAAAACGGCTGAAAAAACTCCCATAGACTTAACATGGGGTCCAAATCTGTGAGATCATATCTTTGGATCAGAAGTTCGTAGAGACTTGGGGCTAGGCTCTTTTGATTCGGCCAGCCAATAAGTAGTGGCACAGCAACTTCATAGCCACGCCCTAGCAACCAATTACAGCACCCTAGCAACCGGTGCCGATTTTTGCCACTGCAAGCACCATTCACATTTTCTTCAGGAAATGTACATTCTAGTATTGTAATTACTATTCACCTGAACAAAACTTTGGCGCGTAACTCGTCTCGCAGTTTTTGACGTAGACCCACGAATGAGGTGTTAAATCGACCGGCTTATTGAGGAGAGGTGTGCTATGACTTTTCTAAGCGATCGGGTGTACGATGTTCGCACAGCGTACGAAAAAACGGCTGAAAAAACTCCCATAGACTTAACATGGGGGCCAAATCTGTGAGATCATATCTTTGGTTTAGAAGGTCATAGAGACTTGGGGCTGGGCTCTTTTGACTCGGCCTATCAAGCCGCCAATAAGTAGTGACTTCATGGCCACGCCCTAACAACCAATTACAGCAACCTAGCAACCGAGTGGCGAATTTTGCCACTGCAAGCACCATTCACATTTTCTTCAGGAAATGTACATTCTAGTATTGTAATTACTATTCACCTGAACAAAACTTTGGCGCGTAACTCGTCCCGCACCGTTTGTCGCAGACCCACGAATGAGGTGTCAAATCGACCGGCTTATTGAGGAGAGGTGTGCTATGACTTTTCTAAGCGATTGGGTGTACGATGTTCGCACAGCGTACGAAAAAACGGCTGAAAAAACTCCCATAGACTTAACATGGGGGCCAAATCTGTGAGATCATATCTTTGGTTTACATGGTCATAGAGACTTGGGGCTGGGCTCTTTTGGCTCGGCCTATCAAGCCGCCAATAAGTAGTGACTTTATGGCCACGCCCTAGCAACCAATTACAGCACCCTAGCAACCGAGCAGCGAATTTTGCCACTGCAAGCACCATTCACATTTTCTTCAGGAAATGTACATTCTAGTATTGTAATTACTATTCACCTGAACAAAACTTTGGCGCGTAACTCGTCCCGCACCGTTTGACGTAGACCCACAAATGAGGTGTCAAATCGACCGGCTTATTGAGGAGAGGCGTGCTATGACTTTTCTAAGTGATCGGGTGTACGCTGTTCGCACAGCATACGAAAAATCGTCTGAAAAATGTCCCATAGACTTAACATGGGGACCAAATCTGTGAGATCATATCTTTGGATCAGAAGGTCGTAGAGACTTGGGGCTGGGCTCTTTTGATTCGGCCAGCCAATAAGTAGTGACACAGCAACTTCATAGCCACGCCCTAGCAACCAATTACAGCACCCTAGCAACCGAGTCCGGTGTTTTGCCACTGCAAGCACCATTCACATTTTCTTCAGGAAATGTACATTCTAGTATTGTAATTACTATTCACCTAGACAAAACTTTGGCGCGTAACTCGTCCCGCATCGTTTGTCACAGACCCACGAATGAGGGGTCAAATCGACCGGCTTATTGAGGAGAGGTGTGCTATGACTTTTATAAGCGATCGAGTGTACGATGTTCGCACAGCGTACGAAAAAACGGCTGAAAAAACTCCCATAGACTTAACATGGGGGCCAAATCTGTGAGATCATATCTTTGGTTTAGAAGGTCATAGAGACTTGGGGCTGGGCTCTTTTGACTCTGCCTATCAAGCAGCCAATAACTATTGACTTCATAGCCTCGCCCTAGCAACCAATTACAGCACCCTAGCAACCGGGTGCCGAATTTTGCCACTGCAAGCACCATTCACATTTTCTTCAGGAAATGTACATTCTAGTATTGTAATTACTATTCACCTGAACAAAACTTTGGCGCGTAACTCGTCCCGCACCGTTTGTCGCAGACCCACGAATGAGGTGTCAAATCGACCGGCTTATTGAGGAGAGGTGTGCTATGACTTTTCTAAGCGATTGGGTGTACGATGTTCGCACAGCGTACGAAAAAACGGCTGAAAAAACTCCCATAGACTTAACATGGGGGCCAAATCTGTGAGATCATATCTTTGGTTTACATGGTCATAGAGACTTGGGGCTGGGCTCTTTTGGCTCGGCCTATCAAGCCGCCAATAAGTAGTGACTTTATGGCCACGCCCTAGCAACCAATTACAGCACCCTAGCAACCGAGCAGCGAATTTTGCCACTGCAAGCACCATTCACATTTTCTTCAGGAAATGTACATTCTAGTATTGTAATTACTATTCACCTGAACAAAACTTTGGCGCGTAACTCGTCCCGCACCGTTTGACGTAGACCCACAAATGAGGTGTCAAATCGACCGGCTTATTGAGGAGAGGCGTGCTATGACTTTTCTAAGTGATCGGGTGTACGCTGTTCGCACAGCATACGAAAAATCGTCTGAAAAATGTCCCATAGACTTAACATGGGGACCAAATCTGTGAGATCATATCTTTGGATCAGAAGGTCGTAGAGACTTGGGGCTGGGCTCTTTTGATTCGGCCAGCCAATAAGTAGTGACACAGCAACTTCATAGCCACGCCCTAGCAACCAATTACAGCACCCTAGCAACCGAGTCCGGTGTTTTGCCACTGCAAGCACCATTCACATTTTCTTCAGGAAATGTACATTCTAGTATTGTAATTACTATTCACCTGAACAAAACTTTGGCGCGTAACTCGTCCTGCACCGTTTGTCGTAGACCCACGATTGAGGTGTCAAATCGACCGGCTTATTGAGGAGAGGTGTGCTATGACTTTTCTAAGCGATCGGGTGTACGATGTTCGCACAGCCAACGAAGAAAACGGCTGAAAAATCTCCCATAGACTTAACATTGGGTCATAATCTGTGAGATCATATCTTTGGATCAGAAGGTCATAGAGACTTGGGGCTGGGCTCTTTTGATTCGGCCAGCCAATAAGTAGTGACACAGCAACTTCATAGCCACGCCCTAGCAACCAATTACAGCACCCTAGCAACCGGTGCTGAATTTTGCCACTGCAAGCACCATTCACATTTTCTTCAGGAAATGTACATTCTAGTTAATGGTGCTTGCCAAAGGCAAAGCTCCATTCTTATTCTTCTGCATACTTATTATTCTTCTTCTTCTTCTTCTGGACACAATTTCTGCGCGCTACTCCTCCCGCAGTTTTTGTCATAGACCAATGAATGAGGTGTCAAATCGACCGGCTCATTGAGGAGAGGTGTGCTATGACTTTTATAAGCGATCGGGTGTACGATGTTCGTCCGGCGGGCGAAAAAGTAGCGAAAAAAATCCCATAGACTTTGCATTGGGACAAACTTTGACGAGTAATAGCTCCTAACGAGAATTTCATAGAAACATGTGGGTTACCACGTTTGAAGAGCCTGATAGGCTCTCTCAGACCATACCTCAAAATGGGGTGTAAGTTGTACCCCTGGGGCGCAAGAGTTGCCCAAAGTTGCCCCATAGACATACTATGGTGAAGCCGTGCCCATGAACCAGGAAGTACTGTGTTTTTCCTACTATGGGAAATTACATAGGGATTTTGTATTGAACATAACTCTGGATCACAATGTCATAGAGACAAGGGGGTGGGCTCATTTTACTCAGGCAACCAATCAGTCTCTCAGGATCATTGTGAAGCTATCGAGCCACGCCCTAGCAACCATATAGAGCACCATAGCAACAAGTTCCATAGACTTCCATTGAAAAAGATCAAAGGAATATCTTTGGATAGGAGTGTCATAGAAACATGAGGGTGGGCTCATTTGACTCGGGGCAGCAAACGGCCAATCACGAATCACCTTCAAGATATCATAGCCACGCCCTAGCAACTATTTAGAGCACCCTAGCAACTCAAAGCATAGAGGGGATATCTTCAAATCTGAACATCATAGAGGAATGGGGGTTGGTTTATATCATTCATACTGGCAAGCAGCCTTTGGTTTATCATTACTGGCAGCTGCCAAGCCACTCCCTAGCAACCAAACAGAGTACCCTAGCAACCGTTTTGCAAGATCTATATCTCTGCATCAGAACATCGTAGAGACATGGGTGTTGGTTTATATTGTCAAGCAGCCTTTGGAGTATCATCATTGGTAGCTACCAAGCCACTCCCTAGCAACCAAACAGAGTACCCTAGCAACCGTTTTGAAACACCTATATTTCTGCATCAGAACATTATAGAGACATGGCGGTTGGCTCTTTTGACTCATGCTAGCAAACTGGATTTCCACCATGCTACACATGCTAGCAGTGAATAGCTACATGCTAATAGTGATTAGCTTAAGGTTTAAACATGACACAAACTAGTAAAAATGTGTTAGAATAATGCTAGTGGCATGTTAATTGTGTTAGCATGATGCTAGTAGCATGCTAATCATGTTAGCATCATGTTAGCAAACATGCTAATCATGTTAGCATCTTGTTAAATACATGCTAACAACATGGTAATCATGCTAGCATCATGCTAGCATTATGTTAATGATGTTAGCATGTTGCTAGCATTATGCTAACATGATTAGCATCTTGTTAAAATCATGCTAACAACATGGTAATCATGCTAGCATCATGCTAGCATTATGCTAATCATGTTAGCGTGTTTGCTAGCATTATGCTAACATGATTAGCATCTTGTTTAAAACATGCTAGCAGCATGCTAAGGGTGTTAGCATCATGCTAGCAGCATGCTAATCATGTTAGCATGTTGCTAACATAATGCTAACATGATTAGCATTTGGTTAAAATAATGCTAGCAACATGGTAATCATGCTAGCATCATGCTAGCATTATGCTAATCATGTTAGCATGTTGATAAGCATTATGCTAACATGACTAGCATTTTGTTTAAAAAATGCTAAGCAGCATGCTTAGGGTGTTAGCATCATGCTAGCAACATGCTAATCATGTTAGCATCTTGTTAAAAACATGCTAGCAACATGGTAATCATGCTAACATCATGTTACCATTATGCTAATCATGTTAGCATGTTGCTAGCATTATGCTAACATGACTAGCATTTTGTTTAAAAAATGCTAGCAGCATGCTTAGGGTGTTAGCATCATGCTAGCAACATGCTAATCATGTTAGCATCTTGTTAAAAACATGCTAGCAACATGGTAATCATGCTAACATCATGTTACCATTATGCTAATCATGTTAGAATGTTGCTAGCATTATGGTAACATGATTAGCATCTTGTTAAAATCATGGTAGCAACATGGTAATCATGCTAGCATCATGCTAGCATTATGCTAATCATGTTAGCATGTTTTGCTAGCATTATGCTAACATGATTAGAATCTTGCTAAAAACATGCTGGCATCATGCTATGGGTGTTAGCATCATGCTAGCAACATGCTAATCTGTTAGCATCTTGCTAAAAACATCCTAGCAGGACGGTAATTATGTTAGCATCATGCTAATCAAGAGTGCTGAGTTTTGCCACTGCAAGCACCATTCACATTTTCTTCAGGAAATGTACATTCTAGTATTGTAATTACTATTCACCTGAACAAAACTTTGGCGCGTAACTCGTCCCGCACCGTTTGTCGTAGACCCACGAATGAGGTGTCAAATCGACCGGCTTATTGAGGAGAGGTGTGCTATGACTTTTCTAAGCGATTGGGTGTACGATGTTCGCACAGCGTACGAAAAAACGGCTGAAAAAACTCCCATAGACTTAACATGGGGGCCAAATCTGTGAGATCATATCTTTGGTTTAGATGGTCATAGAGACTTGGGGCTGGGCTCTTTTGGCTCGGCCTATCAAGCCGCCAATAAGTAGTGACTTTATGGCCACGCCCTAGCAACCAATTACAGCACCCTAGCAACCGGGTTCTGAATTTTGCCACTGCAAGCACCATTCACATTTTCTTCAGGAAATGTACATTCTAGTATTGTAATTACTATTCACCTGAACAAAACTTTGGCGCGTAACTCGTCCCACACCGTTTGTCGTAGACCCATGAATGAGGTGTCAAATCGACCGGCTTATTGAGGAGAGGTGTGCTATGACTTTTTTAAGCGATCAGGTGTACGATGTTCGCACAGCGTACAAAAAAACGGCTGAAAAAACTCCCATAGCTTAACATGGGGGCCAAATCTGTTAGATCATATCTTTGGTTTAGAAGGTCATAGAGACTTGGGGCATGGCTCTTTTGACTCGGCCTATCAAGCTGCCAATAAGTAGTGACTTCATGGCCACGCCCTAGCAACCAATTACAGCACCCTAGCAACCGGTGCCGAATTTTGCCACTGCAAGCACCATTCACATTTTCTTCAGGAAATGTACATTCTAGTATTGTAATTACTATTCACCTGAACAAAACTTTGACGCGTAACTCGTCCCGCAACATTTGTCGTAGACCCACGAATGAGGTGTCAAATCGACCGGCTTATTGAGGAGAGGTGTGCTATGACTT